>NW_017731581.1:2002620-2009053 GCF_001890085.2 Hipposideros armiger
CAAGTTATCCTTCAATAAGTAAAACAATGTATTTGATTGATATGTCTTTCAGTTTTTGTAAATCATATTTGTTCGGAGACCTGCCAATTCTCAAAAGATAGCTGAGTCATTAGTGTAAAGCAGTGAAACAGATCATAGGTCTACAATTTTTTCCTGTCAAGGGCCACAGAATAAGTATTTTAGGCTTTGTGGGCCAAATGGGTTCTGTTGCAAATAGTCAACTCTGAAATTGTAGCACAAAAGCAGCTATGGCAATATATAAACGGATGAGCATGACTTTATGTCAATAAAACTTATTTACAAAAACAGGTGGCAGGCTAGATTTCTCCCATGGGTCATAGTTTGCCAACCCCTGAAATACATAAGGAGGAGAAGGAAGGACAGGGAGAGGGACAGAAAGATGACGTAGGAAAGAAAATCTAAAGTATTTATGGAGTATTACTCCTGAGGAAAAGTATCTACTTAGTGGGGTCGAAATTATTTGTTCTATTGACTATCTTTGATAGTGAGGCCCTAGAAAATAGAACGAGTTATTTTTACGACTTGTTTCAATGCTGTCTGACCTATTAGCGTTCAGTACATCAGCATAAATAATGAAAATATTGATCTTCAGTAAGTACATAGGATTGGACTTACCTTAGTAATGGATGGAATATGACGGTAATATTTCTGGCTCCAGGTTTGCAGACAAATTTGGTTCCTCCACCTTCAATTAAGTTGTCATCAGGACCCCCTTATGGAAAAAAAAGAAAAAAATGGAGACATTTAGTTTATTAGAACTATTACAAAGAAATAAACTGAGCATCTGGATAAACGTTATACTGGCATAAGTAGGACCACCTTTGAATGAAACTGCCTTCAATATCTACAAAACTATTTTGAATGACTTGACCTAACCTTCCTCATTTAATAAACTATGAACTAGCATTCTAACCCAGGCGCAAAAAGATGGAAGCACAGTAAGAATACAGAGTATATTCACAGAAAGAGTGCAAAGGTATACCTCAGTTAAGGTTAGATTTTAGATCTCTCATCACCAGTGTCTATTTTGGACAGCATGGCATGTGAAACTTTCAGGGGAAGGAAGACGTGTCATTCAAAGTTGCTCAGGGCTGTAAGTTGGAGTAGACGCTCATATAAACCTACTGATCATATTTCACCAAAGCTAAGACCCCACTAAATAGAAGCTACACTACTGTTTAATGTGACACTAAGGGNCCGGAAGAGCGCAATGATGGTGCCAACTTGGGCCAGTGAAGCAACGTCCTCCACAACTAGACTGAAGAACAGAAACGACAACAACTTGTCTGTTCACCTTCCCCCAATTCCCCAGTGCTGTTCCCATCCTCCAATTCCCCAATAAAAATCTTTAAAAACATAAATAAATAAATAATTTCCTGATTTCTTAGCCAAAAAGAAAAAATACTAAGGAAAAGCATTAAATATACATATCGAGGGGCCAGCAGAATTAATGGGTAGTGAACAAACTAGAAGTCAGTATATTTGCTTCCCAAACCCTGGGAGATTTCCTAGTGATGAGACGGCAGTAGTTACGAGAAGAGCACAAAAATAAGCTTGCCAGGCTGCTAGATCTGAGGAGCTTGTACAATAAGTTTATGGGAAGAGAGCATGAATGACTGCTGGGAATACACAAAACAGCATAATGGGTATTTGTTGTGCAGTGTTCTCAGCAGGTGGTTCAGGGTTTTCAATAGGGAAAACCTTTGGGCTGCAAAGAATGCACTGCACATTGAATAAAAATTATGGGGAGAACATTTTTAACAGGTGAAATGTGTGCAAGCCATAGTCACTGTTTCTGGAAGACATGCTGCATGTGTCACTGGATGCAGATGAGCAGCGAAGGAAAACGAAGGCCCTACGCACTTGGAAAGGGTTCTTTCATGAAAAAGGTTTGAGAGTTCGCGAAGAGAGATTAAGAAAATAGTGACATAATGTGCGAACAGTGTTGGCTTGTGATAAAAGTCTGCTTGTGGCAAGTTCCTTCTGAACTCACTTTTTGACTACAATGTGAGTTACAAAGAAAAAATAATGATTATAAGCAATTAGGAAAGGAGTTTGGAAAAGCGGGATGGGAGAACAATGTGAAACGTTCCATACAAGTAGACACACATTTGGAGGAGAAGAACTGGGTGACAGGATGTGTGATGGCTCAATAATGTCAAACTGGTTCCAAGACAAACTGTACTGGTTTATACGCTGTATATACTTTTATATGCTCTTATATACTCTTATATACTATAAGAGCCCANAGTAGTCCTAAAAACAGGGCTTCCTGGGTGTCCCAAATCCAGGAGACGAAGTCTTAGAAAACAGCTTTTCTTGACAGCCATTATACGAGGCTCTCTTGAAGCCTTTAGAGTTGCTAAACTTTCAGATCTAGTACCCAAAGCTTCTTGCAAATCTAAATCTAATGTCCTACTTTTTGAAGGTTTGCCTTGATGACCCTGTGTACAAGCTCCCTACTCACAGGCCCCAGCATGCACCCCAAAAACCACACACCCCCATTCGCATGTCTGTTCACTGTTCCTTGACCATATCCATCTTCTTCCTGTACATTTCCCATTTCCTCTGCCAGGTCATTCTCCCCCAGATATCCACATGGCTTCCTCTCTCCCTTCACTTTCAAGTGTAATCAAATGTTCTCAGAAACGCCTTCCCAGTTCACCTTCTCTAAAAATGCTGCCCACCACCATCAGTGCTACCAGTCATTATCAAATTCCTAAACTTCTTTGTTGTTCTTCGTAAACACTTCACAAAACCCGATACTGTGTCCCATGGGTATCAGTTGACTGTTTGTTGTCTGACTTTTCCACTAGACTAAATTCCACATGGACAGACTTGTTAGTCGCTAGACGGAAAGAGCTGGCACAAACTAAGGGCTCGATACATTTTGTTAAATGCATGAGGCAATGGATTTTTATTATGCTTAATTAGAACCGTGAATCTTGTACACCTTTGATCTGCCAGCACTGTCAACATGTGAAATTGTAAGTGCAATGATTAATAAAACAAAACTATAACATAAAAAAACGTTAAGCGCCACGGTCGTTTCCTCTGGACTATCGGTTTTAGAAACATCACCTATGTTATTGGCAGACTCAACAATGGAGTCTCTCCTTCCTCCAGTTTTGGTGTCAGCCACTTCCTGGCCCCGTCATTTCAAGCACTTCCTGACAATCGCAGGCACTTCGAAGCTATTCCGCGAGCGGCCCACCAGTCACTTTGAAACAGCACCCCGCATGCTACTAACTGGCAGTTTCTACATCTGACAAGATTCACTTTTAGAAGATATTCTTTTCTGTCATCAGAGACAAATATGATGAGATGATATGGTTACCATTGNATAATAAGAAAATCTCCATCTAAAATGTCAGCTTAAATGAAGGTCAAAATCACAGCAGCCGTCATGATGATTTTAGGTTTATTTGGAAATAGACTTTTAGTTCCATATTAGCTTTTACAGAAAAAAAAAAAAGCTAGCTTTCTTTCTGCCTTAAAAGTCACTGAAAGAGTTAACTTATACTTACTATGTACCAGTTACTGGCACAGAAAAAGACAAAAAAAAGAAAGAAAGAAAAAAAAAGAATACAAAAGCAAGAGCAGAGAAGGAAAAAGAGGATAGAAGGAATTCCATAGTAGGGGTGGGGTGGAGTCCCTCTAACACTGCTCTAAGGACAGCCAGGACATGATTTTCCCACTTACTCCTGTGCTGGAAAGAATGTCAAAGCTGAAGTGACCTGGAAGTCAGCCCCAACTCCTTAATCCTGCCGATGGTCACCACCAGCATTAAACCAAAGCATAAAAAAGTCACCTGAGTGAGCAATGGGAGAAACCTATCTATCCAGAGCTGTGAATCTGCACCGTATATTAGAAAGACTTACAGTCATAGATTGAAAGAATGCAGGCCTGACAATTCAGCACCTAGTTCACTGCATCTTGACTTCAACTTCTGATTAAGCATCTCCAAGGATGATACTCTCTCCCCAGGGAAGCTTTCCTATTTGGGGGGTCGCTTTGTTCATTTACAAATCCTCATTATGTGGAGTTGAATCTCTTTAATGTCCAATAAATAGTTCTAATCCAGATTTACGGAACAACAACAAAACAAAACTGCTTTATCTCTTTTAAGTGAGACATTCATATATTTGAAAATAGATATCCAATCTTCTGTTTCTCACTAACATTTTTGGTTCTTCCTACTGTTTCTCATAAGGAAGGGCTGTGGGTTTCTGCTAACTAGGTTGGCACTTCTCACCTCTTTTGACACTTGTTGAGATGTGCATGGATGGATATGTGGTTTGGAGCCTTGAGTGGCTCTCTATTTCACTGGATAATAAATTGCCAGTTAGGTGCAATCAGTGTTCAGCCATATATCACACATCATATTTTGAAAACACAAAAGTAAAAGTCTAGAAAAAAAAGTTGTTGGTTTTTTCTAGGAGATTTTCACTAACATTTTAATCTCCAAAAGTTAAGTCAGTTTCAAGATTAAAAGCATTGAACATTTGTAATATAAATTCAAAAGCAGTTACTCAAATGTGGGGTTTGAAATCTAAATATATATACCACCACTCAAGTGCTTCATAGGCCTTCACAGGTCAGAGAGCCTGAAAACAGCATTATTTTTCATAATTTTAAGGACAGGGAAAAAAAAAACCGTTGTGCTTCATAAAAATGCAACAGGGTAGCCACATTTCTTCCCATGCATGAATAATGTATGATCTACAATGTTATTTTCCAGACTATCTAATCACCAGCATCTTTCAAAATGTCTATATAAGCTTTAGCTCATTAAGAACATGTATTGGTATAAAAATATAACATACCTGTGAACACTCAAAATAATATTCCTCCAAATACCAATGCACACATCAAACTGACAGAGTGGGACAACTTTTGTGCATTTCTCAAAGATAAAGATATTGGGAAAAGAAATAAAGAATAATTATTTCAGCTTGTGACANTGTGAAAAAATATGTACCTTAGGATGTTGGGAGAAATGCCTCCCCCACCCCCACGCCTCACGTTTCTTTGCACTAACATGAAGCTCAATCCATGTAACCCCTGATCTCTCTCCATCTTGTGCCCACTGCAGAGGAAGTGAAGTATCTCCTTTGGTAAAATTAAGGAAAAGCTGGGCATGCGTGCTTCAGAAAACCCTTTTATTCCACCTTAGAAACCAGAATGCCTGCAGATATTAAGTGTTGTCTTGCTAAGCTTAGCAATAAAGGTCCTGCCTTGTCAGGGAAGGTCGAGGTGGCCCAGTACCTTCTGTGAGTGGGTGAGTACATTTGTTTAATTTGGATGTTCATTTAACAAACTCACCTGGCTCTGAAACTAGGCTACATCGTTCAGTCTAGCTTATATCAATATAAAAGTGGCATTTCACCTTCCATGTACCTTTACTTGTGTTATTTCTTGATAGTTTCAGAACTCTGACAGGAAAGATACAGGCCATAACAATGGGCTTCCTCAAAGCCTTAACAATCTACACTTAGGCTATTTCATTTCTTTTTTCTAAATGAAACATTTTCTTTCTAATTATAGTTCTTCGCATGATACCAAACACAAGTAAACCTCACCTGATTTACTATTGATCTTAATGGTCTCTGGGGCATCTTGGAAATTGACTGACAAAAACATGTGAAGCTTCAGAAATCCAACGCCCAGATCATCGCGACTTCCCAGGGAAACGGAGTCGAGACAAATCCCTTTTGGATTAGTTGTTTCCATTCACTAATCAAGACATGGTTTGTCTTAAGAAAAACAGAAAATATAATGGCATGTACAGCTCTTAATTAAAAATCATGAGCTGTTTTCTCTCATTAGAAAAAAAAAATCCATTTTGTGGCACGATATTTGCATCAGAGAATGTTAGCGTTCTGTCGAGTCCGAGGTTTTGCTGATTTAAAAAGGAGAGTGTCAAGACTACCACAAACACCGCTCCTTTCATAAAAACCCTCCTGGGGAAGTCACACAGTATGGATACAGAGAGAAAAAAACAAACAAAAACAAAACAGAATAGGTGTCCTCTTTATCAAGACTTCCCTTTGTAAGAGCACAAAACTGAGACACAATTAAATCACCAAGGAAACGTGTGTGTGCGTGTGTGTGTGTGTGAGTGTGTGAGAGAGAGAGAGAGAGAGAGAGAGAGAGAGAGAGAGAGAGAGAGTGTGTGTGTGTGTGTGTGTGTGTGTGTGTGTGTGTGTAAGAAACCAAGAAACATTCAGTACTCAGGAACTACATAAGTAACTTACCAGGAAATACATCAATCTTAATTGACTCAATATGAGCATATCTTTTAAGAACTCCATGATCTCCAATGGTTTCTAAAATTTCGGATGGTCTGTGATTTTAGATCCTCAGTAATTAGATAGACCTGATAAACCTAGCTCCAGCCATTGCTCTAACC
>NW_017731581.1:2009172-2221062 GCF_001890085.2 Hipposideros armiger
CGTCATCAAGTTCCCGGGGAGCTGCTGCCACGAACGGTCCTACGAAACAGGTTGTTCAATCCTGTGAAGAGCACAAAACGGGCCAGGGGAACCCTGCCCGTCACTCTTCATGCTTACAGTCTAATCTCGGCTGTCACAGGCCAGGGGATAGGCAGAGAGAATGCTGGGTGATGGTGGATGGCTGGAAAGGAAAGGAAACTGACGGCAGTATTACAAGTGGAATATGTATCGTGCAGGAAGGAGGGGAAGAGATGCCCCAGTCGTGTTTCCTGTTTCTAACAATGAGGACAGTGGGCGATAGGCTCTCTCAGGTGACTGGGGAGAGGCACCAAGGCCACCAGGTGACTACGGGGATGACAGCATCTGTGAGCACTCGCAGGCTGGTCCCTCTGCTTAGGTTTCATTTACTTACAAGTTATTAGCTTCTGAATTTATGTATTCCTTGATTCTCTCAACTAGAAATTGAGGTAGTTTATAATGAATGTAGTCATTTTAATAAAACAGAAATAGGAAACCAGGCCTCAGAGAAAAAAAGGAAACAAAGGTTCTCATGACAGGACAATGGTACAGCGCGAAGGACCGAAAGCTCCGTGCCAGGCCCCAGGTCTGCTACTCAACATTGTACGTGTGATCAAAAGCATTTCAGTTCTCTGAGCCTCAGCTTCCCCATTTATAAAATACAGACTGCAATAAACCCAAAGACTTGTGCTGATGTTAAGTGAGATGATACACTCTAAGGCATTCAGCGCGGTCTCTGACACCCAGTACATCTCAGATAAAAACGGTTGACCACTTTTCCCTTGAGAATTGCCAGGAAGTTAAGGATCTAACTGACCACACACACACACACACACACACACACGCACTGGGAACATAAATTTAAAAGCAAAATGTCCCAATCAAAAAAAAAATGTTATTCCTGCTACTTTAGGCAACATTGGACAAGTCTATATCATCAACGAGACCAATTAAAACATGTCTGTCTTATTTTGGGGGCAACACTGTTGGAGTGAAACATTTAGAAAGTGGCTGAGAATACTTACAGCATGACAGATTAAGATTTGTCTTTCTCTACTCTTCATTTTTCAATTAAAAATAATCAATATTAAATGTATAGATGTTAAAATTATGTTTTGTGCCAACTACCAAGATGAAAATAGTACAGAATCTGATGTCACGTTTGTTGAATCACAGAAAGCAGCCTCATCTGTTATTTTTAATGGCTCTGGATTGAAAGATGTCCTTCCTACATTGAAAAGAACCACAGTGAAGGTGAATTTCTTGCAGCAAATATTCTGCTTCATAAATACTTTCTAAGGATTATGAAAATACATTCAGTACAATAAATATGGACCTTCCTGATTGTGTCAATAAATAGGGTCTTTAACTGGCGCTAAGAGCCTGCGGAATGGTCTTGAATTCATAGCTGTCACCTTGCCAGAGATTATAGATTAAGTTCTTTAGCTAGTGCCTCTTCTAAAAGCACAATTATCATTATGGCTTAATGCTGTTGCTGCTGCCACCATCACCACTGTCAAACTTGTAACAGGGGACGATATATGAGCTTGGGGTTTGGTACTAAATTAAAAAGAAAACAGAGGTAAAATAATTATCTTTACCCTCAAGTAACTCACAGTTACAGTCAAGTCAAGCAAACCATACTGGTGGTGATATCTGTTGCTCACGGGTAAGCTGCTGTCGGACCTGGCAAGAAAATCCAGGCAACGAGCCCCTTTCAGGAAAGGACCATCTTTGGTCCTCAGCTCTCACCAACAACAATATAATTTTGTTCACGGATATATCCCTGCACTTAGAATCGTTTTGGGCACTCAGTACTCAGTAAATATGTGTTGGATGAGAATATGCATTAACCAACGAGCAAACAATAAAATAACAATGTCTTTTTCAGACCTAGTGAATTCTAAATACAAACCACCTAGGAACAAACAGCACTTGTTGTGTCTTGCATAAAACATGCTCAGTAAGAAATCCATGTCTTAATAAAGTCCTGAAAAGTTTAAGATGTTATTTGTAAGAAAAAAAAAATCTCCCAAACAGAAACAAATTAGCTATCCCCATCATTAGAAAGGTAAATGCCCTGCTGATATTTCATCGCTCAGTTATATTTTATTCCTGGGTAGCTCTACTGTTACACTGTAGATAATTAAGACAGTTGTCAAGTATTACACAAGGTATGTAGAAAGAAGGTGAAAAGGCGGAAGGGGACTCATGTCTGTTACACATCTACTAGGGAACTGGTGCTGTGCGGGGCCCTTTACATGCAATGTCTCACTTCATCCTAATAATACCCCTGTAACATCACTGAACACAGAGATGAAGAAACGGAAGCTCCCTGGGGTGGGGGAAGCTCATGGTCGCACTCATGGTAGGTTCAGCAGTCCAACGAGTTTTTTTGGAACTTCATATACTGCAATGTGCTTAATATCATTTTATGTGCCCAAGAAACTCACAGGTTGAATAAAATGACATAGATGATGGGTGACGCAGGAAAATTCGTAAACAGGGAGCAGTAAACCCTGATTTTATGGTGGTTTTGACATAGAAAATGCATTTTCCATGGGATCGACACTAACTACAGCAGCTGGTTATCCAAGTCAAATGACAAAAAGCCTCTTTGACCGAAAAATGTAAGTGATGCCTCAGAAAAACAATAGTCTACAGATAAAACTACCAAGTGGACAATGATTGACACATTTAATGGCCCAACTGAGGCCAGAAACAACACTTTCCTCTCTAATAACACAGGCCCAGCAGCAAGAACCGGAACCAACTCTCTTATTTCCCACCTGTCCTGCCCTGTGGGCAGTGAGGCAATGACCCCTCACCCTCAAACTCCTGGTGAGGGCTCCTTGGAGGTCCTGGAACATGAATGTAGGAAGACAAGAAAGGGTTAGGAATTCAGGGAGGGCACGCTGAAGTGTGTGCCTATATTAACACCCAAAGCACTGACAGAACCCCATTTTTTGTTTCTATTTCTCCTTTTAAGTAAAACAACTCCAATAGCCCTCACTTGCTTCTTTTATTGTTGCCACAGGCCGTTTCCACATGTCTAATCATCTGAGGCCCACGCAATGTCTCAAAATCTCCTTACAACACAGAAGACGCGTTGAGTCCCACGGAGATCGTGGAAGAGTTTTTTCATTTTAGCAGCAAAAAGAAAAGGGAAGATGGAGAAAAATAGAAAGTTCTGAAAAGTCTCACAATAACATGAGCATTCCTAGAATGTAAATGAAGTTTCCTCTTTTTTAAACTTAAAAATCTGATCGCTATTCCTTTTTTCAGCTTTGTTGAGGTGTAACTGACAAAGCTATAAGATATTTAAAGTGTCCATCATGATTTGATATACGTATTCACTGTGAAAGGATCCCCCATCTAGTTAATAAAACATCCATCACCTCACATGGTTATCTCTTTTGTTCTGTTTTGTGTTTGGGTGAGAGCTCTACTCTCTTAGCAAATTTCAATTACTCCACACCCTTGTCTCTATTTCTGTTGTTCTTTGTACCCCTTAAAAATCCTGAGTGTTAAGTTTTAGGCTCATACTCATGAAATACATCCTTCCCTCTCCAGAGCCACAAACACCCATAACGTAACATGATCATGGCAAACCCTGTGGGCAAAGCAAGTGGTTCTGGTGGATGCTTTTGGGACTCAAAAATAATAATTAAGTAGGAAGGACAAATATCAAGCAAGGTGTCACTCCTCCCTCGCATAAGCACTGGCCGTCATTGCTACTTGAATCGGAATCCTTTTGTGCTCTAAGCAGTTGCTGGTGGTTGAAAGCTGTCATCTCTGTGGGAGAGAAAAGCCATGTCTCCTGCCCAATATTCTTCCTTCATCAGGATTCAAAACCAAACTAAAACAATCAAACAAACAAAAACAAAGGGGCTGTCCTGGACATTATGCCAGAGGCCTTTTATCACACAAAATGGGTCTCTTAGGGGTCGCAAGAAAAGGCAAAGGATTAGGAGTGCCTGGATCCTGAGTAAATTCATGCTCAATTTCCTTACTGGGGTGAAGGCTGAAGATGAGTGGTTCTGAACTGAACTAATATCAGAATGGAATGGGAGAAAAAAATATATATATTAAGGGTTCCTTGATAATCCTTTTACACTGCTGAGGGCCCAGATGAAATGAAGTGACTGCAATTTATAGCAATACCATATAACTATGGAATATTCTAGAGTAAAAATAAGAGTGAAGAAGACAGACTTTGGGAACCAGGGTTAAGGACTTACCAATTGGAAGTGGTAAAAAAATAAGGGTAAAAGGAGTTGAAGGTTCTTGTAAGAGAGAAATTCAAATGATTTACTACAGAGGCTTGATAAGAAGGTAAATGAGGTTTGGAAAGGGTTTGACTGAAGAAAATGACAGAAGCTGACACTTGGGTGTCTCTGTAAGATCAAAGAGTATTTTTGGCTGGAGTCAGAGTGAGAGAAGATTTGAAAAAAAATAAATAAAATAAATAAAAAATGGGAGGGTGTAGTTAGAGAGGGCCATACTTATAAGATTATCTCTCCTCGCTTTTCATGTGGTCACAGCCACAGGAAACCCTCCCCTGAATTAGAAATGGGGTGAGAAGAGTGCAGTAAGTTAATGCTTGGTAGTTAAAGAATTAGGCAGCAGTGAAGTTTGGGGGTGGGCAAAACTGAGAAAAGGAAAATAAAAGAAATTCCAAGATCTCAGCCCAGAGGAAGATGGGGCCATTACTTATGGTCTTTGCCAGAGCCATTCACAGGTATAAGGCATAATGCAGAGAAAAGGAATCTAAACTAGGGACTGCCTACTGATGAGTTATTGTGAGGAGGACAAATAGGACACTTTTTAAAGTATAAAGGATGGTATAGTATGTGTATGCGCAGTATCTTATATCCGTTGGAATTTCAATTTGAGCAGATTGCTCAGAAGCAAATACCTCACCTGAGTTTTGCTTCAAGTTAGACCATCTCTCTTAAGACTTTTGGTTAAAGATCATAAAATAATTTTGATAAAGAAATAAAACTCATTCTTTTGTAGTTCAAGAATTGAATACATTCTACCTCTAAAGTAACAAGTGAATTTTATAATAACCTATTATTTTGGGGTGGTCTCTTGGTTAAAAAAAAAATCAGTTCCTTAATTATCATCCTAATAACAACTTATAAGAGGTTTTGGAGGACAAGATGACAAGGAACAAAGAAAAATGAAGCAACCAATTTTAAGGTTAATAATAGCTCATCCTGAGCCATCAGTAAAATGTGTTCACCTGGAGCTCTTCTCTGAGCATAACTCAAAAAAAGGTTCCATCAGAAACGGTACTGGCTGTTTCTATAATGGAGTCTGCAGTGGCATGCTTCAGGAGAGCAAAATGTAAGCTGTGAGCCAGTTACCAAAGGACGCAGTCACTGCACGCATATTTTTAAATGGTCCATCAGCAAGGCACAAGGGGACTTTAACCGACCATCTTTAAGGAGCATTCCCATCTTAGTGACTTTATCCTCCAACTCACTTTAAGGCATTGATTGTTTCTTCTCTTTCCACTCTTTAACTGAATCGCTAGCTTTAATTATCTTGAACTTATTACCTATGCTTAGTGGCTACTCAGGTGTATCTAGCTCAGAGATTCTCACGTGTGTAAGCTGGAGTCCTCTATCTTACTTGGCATGTGTGTGGTTTCTTTCACTTCGCCTAATGTTTATCAAGCGCATCGATGCTGCAGAATATATCATTGCTTCATTTCTTTTTATGGCTGAATAATATTTCTGTGTATGCATATACTACATTTAGATTATCTATTTACCACCTGATGAACATCTGTGTATTTCCACTTTGGGACTATTATGAGCAATGCTACTATAAACATCCACGTATCAGTTTTGTGTGGACATATACCTCCCATTCTTTAATATATACCAAGAATTTGAATTGTGTCATATGGTGACTCCATGTTTAACATTTTGAGGAACTCCCAGGTTTTCCAAAGAGGCTGCATTCTAATGCTTATTGTTGTTGTTGTTGCTAATTGTTTAAAAGGATATGGGGGGTGGGGGGGAAGGCAGCACACAGAGGAAGTGTGAGTATTTTGTTCTCCAAAAGAACCCTTTCCCACTAGCCCGAGATCTCCTACCTGCCTCCTATAGGGGTGGCCCTGTCTGTTTCAAAGGATCGTCGAGGAAGCATTTCCAGCTATGGCAGGCGATAGCCGGAGCAGAAGCACTGGGAAGCGGTCACAACTGGGCAACTCTGCCGTCTATACTGTTAGAAGTCAGTGTCTGTGCTGGCTTATCACCTATGATTAACACAGATAATAAGAGGGGCCGAGTGGCTCAGTTGGTTAAGAGCTCACTCAAGAGTTTGAGCTCTGAGCAACAGCGGTTCGATGCCCGGCCCGAGCTGAGCTGAGCTGCCAAAAGGTGGCAGGATGGCTCAGTTAAAAAAAAAGACAATAAGATTTCTCTCTTCACTCAAGTTGCAGATTGCAGTACATTTTACTGTTTGCTCAGTGGTTCCTGTTAAAATAAAGCAAGACTGATATGAAGGATGAGAGAACGCAGTGACGCTCGCTAATCAGATCAGCCCATCTCAGTGTTGACCTAACATGGATGTTTGACTGGTCGGGAGTCTTCCTCTGACTGCTTGCCAGCTGAGTGGTAGATTTATGATGCGGATAAGCATCAACCTGAAAGCAGGCAGAGCCCATCAATCTTGTTTTGCCTGTGAAATGGTCTATGATGGCGCCCGGGCCACTGGAAAGGATTTGTGCACACATATACTAGTTCATGCAGAAGAAATTGTATTGTTAAATGCCGTCATTGTCTTCACACTCAAAGAAGTGCTCAAATCTAAGTACTCTCAGAGTTGGAAGGAAAGTATTTGCAAGGATTGATGTGACAGCTACAAAGTATAATGGTCCCAAATGACTGAGAAACAGGGCAGATAAAGGGCTCTGTCTATACAAATGAGAGTGCAAATACAAGGTGCAGAACCCGGGAACAGTCAGCTTACTGACAGTAATAGTCAGCGCTCATATCCAAGAAGAAACAGCATTACGCCGTGGCTCACGGGAAGCACCTGAATTGCAGAGGCACAGGCTGCTCTACGTAACTTTACCAACAAACTCCAAGTCACTGTTTAGGTTTAATCAACAGCAGTCAGCTTCCCAGGCACTCCAGGCAACAAACTCTTGCAATATTCACGCAGAATTAAAATTGGTCTTCCAAGACAGCTAAACATGAGCCACGACGTGATCAACACTCAAAATTACAGCTAGCAGAGGAATTTTTTTGTTTTTCTATAGAGTGTAATACGAGGATTGCACATATCCTATATGTAGTAAATAATTGATAAAAATAATCAGTGTTTTCTAATCTAATCAGACTGCCCATCCCTTGCAGGTCTTCAATGTCTGATACATTCTATTTTTTCCCCCAATAGAGTACTACAATAACTCATCTACAATTGAAATAATGACAACCATAAAGAAAGATGGGTCCTCTATGTTTGTCTTGACCTCTGTGCTTCATTAAATGCAGTAAGTTCAATGTTGGCCATGCACCAAAGCAAAAAGTAGTGAATTTTTCTAACAATATTTGCTCCACATTAATCTGACACACTTATATCTTGTACTTCTTCTCAAAGTTTTTTATTTCCCATTTTATCCATCATAATTGGTATAAAGCACATACCCTAAGTATCAACAATTTACATACTACTGGACCCCAAAATTCCACTTCTAGGAATTTCCTCCCATCCTCAATAAAAAATATCACCTGTAAATTTAAGATTTGGCAACAAGGATGTTCATCACAGACTAGTATATTAGACTAAAAAAAAAAAGTTAAAATGCAAAGCAATAGGGAATTGATTACATGTTCACACATATATAATGGAGACAAACATACACTCATACACACAGACACAAATATATTACTGGAATACGATGTAGTCATTAAAAATATATAGATACTGCAATACAGTAAGAAAAAGATATAAAAGGCAAAGCCATTATAGCGAAAGGTGATTAATTAAAATAATACTGTGAGACAAGCTGTATTATATGTCTCATAACTGCCATACGAAGCCTTTGTTAATCGGATTATCATTATTTTGTGTGTGTGTCACCTTTGCTGAATCTTGTTCCTGGGACCTTTTTTCCTGTATGTTTTGTATACCATGTGTGTATGCATGGCACATCAGAGTTTTATGGGCTCACATCCCTTAGAAATTTATCTGTAGCAATTCTTTGAGGACTGGTTTGAAGGCAGTTCCACCAGAAAACAGCAATCGCTTGTGCTAGTCTGCGTAAAGGAACTACCAACCTAGAACCCATTTTAAACTAAATTCTCACTTTGAAATTTTCTCACACCACCCAAAGGATATATATTTTGGCAATAAATCTGGTTATATAAAATCTCTCAAGATCTGTCCTCACTTCAACCGCTGCCAAGGTGACCAGTATTTTTCAGTGCCTTATAGGAGATGGGGAGATTATGGGGATGGTGGTATTTCCAGATGATCCATCTACTCTATGTGGAGTGTGAAGGGGCTTTGTACTTGACGCCAGTTTGGGTACGTTCTGGGCGTTGTTCCTTCTCCTGTGCCTTCCAAGTCCATTTGGGTTTAGCAAATACCTTCAGAGTGAAAAATGGCTTTGGTAGTACTTTCTCCAATATCTCTCTACTGTCCTGTTTTTGTTTTTCTCCCCCTTCCTGACAATCCTAACTTTCTTGCCAACTCATCAATGCAACTTTTAAGTGTTTTATCCAACATTCTAAATGTTTTCATGGGAGGATCAACGAAGGCATCAATCAGACTGCTAGAAAAAGAAGTCTCCACACAATCTACCCTTTACAGAAGGGTCTATAAATAACTTCCCCTCCGAATTCAATCACTCTAGTGCAGGTATCTTTGGATTTTACTCAGATACCCCTGTTACAGTTTGTTTTCAATCAATTCTCACAGGAAACCCAGCTCAGATAGTCATTACAAATAATACAAAAAAAATAATAGAGCAGGACATTTCTTGCCTAAAATGTTGTCAGTTAACTTGAAACAGCAAAATATAGTAATATGTAATAAAACACAATTTGATACAGATTATTAAATCAAATATTAGAAGAATGAAGTTCTCTCACTTTGACATCAAGTAATTATATAGCATTAAGTTGCTTGGCGACACTGAGCCATCTATTTTTTACCAAAATAAAGACAAGGAGCCAGATAATGTACTCTTGAGAAACTCTTCTATCTGTGAATTTTTGTTTCCTAGATTATAAATTTCTTTTACAATATATTCTACTTATTGGTTTTATTTACATTTTCTGATATAGTATAACATAATATGGTAGAAACTTATGCCAAATATTATAATCATTGAGATTTTACAGGCAATAATTCTAATGGGATTTTAAATGAGAATGGACCATATTTTTGCTTTGGAATATTAGTTTTGCTTCTGGAAAAAATAATTGGTATCATTCTGGGCTGACATTTTTATACCATCTAATTAGGATTATCTTATGCTCTCTTTCTTTTATGGGAAGCATCTTAGATTCTGCCCTGATTATCACAAAATGGGAGAAATTCATGGCATGTCTGTGCAATCTTAATCTGTTTCTCAATTATTCACCCCTACACAGAACTTTAAAAAAAAATCACTATAATCAATGGTTTTTAAAAAATCCATTTTGAAAAAAAATATTTAATAGAAAAGACAATTGACTTCACTGGATTCCATCTATAATCAGCAACACAGCATCTTTGTGCATAGGAGCGGGCTCATGATGATATAAACATAACCAACCGACAAAGTCCACGACCTCAAGTTGTTCATGTTATGATTATAAAAAAGAATAAACCAAAAGTTAGAGACAAAACTATTATAAAATAAAGCAAAAGAAAAAAAAATAACACGGCGCCAAGATAGAACTATTGCTTTTGAAATTGGAAACCAACTTAACATTGAGCATAATAAAATCTAAGGAAGACGTGTGACGTTACAGTTGTTTGGCAGAGAAAATATGCCATTGTTTCCCTAAAAGTAGCCTGATATTAATAATGCAGGAAAGCAGGCTGGCAAAGATAACACATAATACAGAATTTCTTTCTAATATGGGTATTCAATAAATACCCCATTTGGTTGATCAAAAATAGTGACTCAATAACAATAACAAAGGAGCTACTTATCAACATTTCCTAAATACATCATATAAAATTATTGCCGAAACCTCTTCCTGGAAAAGTACTTTTCTTTTGTATCTCTTTAAAGATCAGTGAATCCGCTTTTTAAATGTGTTTTTCAAAAGTCTAAAATAGAGACAAGGCTTTTATTAAAATAAATGCACCAAAGAATGACTTGTCAATTTAGCTCAGGAGGGAACAGAGATGGGCAGAGGTTACTAACAAAAGGCTCTGAAAATACTAGACAAAGCAACTTAGGCCTGGAAATTGATGGTCCGTGGACACGGCGTCAGTGTAAACAGTTTTTATCCCAACATTCAAGCATCATGCCAGCAGCTGAGAACTAAGGATAGACTCGGATACAAAGAGGGAAGACAGATTAAATGCAACAAGCTTTTATTACCTGCCAATCATGTCCAGGTACCAGTGTACAAGTTCCTGGCAATAGTAAGAACATCAGCCTTTGGTCGCTCATGTCTAAAGCCTTGGAGTCATTCTCACCCTCCTGTTTTGCTCATGCCTCTCATCCAACCCATCAGCATAACCGGTCGGTTCAGCCTTCCAAAGATCAGGAACTCCCCTACTTCTCACCTCCCCCACTGCTACTGCTTTCCAAGCCACTGCAGTCTGTGTCCTAACTGGTCTCTCAGCTTGCATCCTTGTCCCTGTTCAGGGGATTCTCTACAGACAAGCCAGAGTGATCCTGTTAACACGCAAGGCTAACCCAGTTCCTCTTCTCTCTAGAATGTTCCAAAGGCTTCCTATCTCATTCGGAGTAAAAGCCAAGCTCCTTACAGTGATGACCTAGAAGACTCTATTATCCGCCCCTGGAGTGTTCTGGGTTCATCTCCTATCTGCTCCCCCCACCCCACCACCCTCAAGCCTCCTTCCTCTTTTGCACATGTCTGCCTCAGGGCCTCTGTTCATCCTGTTCCCTCGTCAACCTCTTCTTCCAGGCTTGTATGGCTTTGCTCCCTACCCTCTTCATGCCTTCACTCAACTCACCCCTTCTCAATTAGTCCTTCCCTGGCATAGAAAATGGGGGTAAATAAAATATAAATAAATTCATTTAAATACTCAATTTCAGCAATACAAAGCATGTATTTCTATATACAGTACCAGCAACAATAAATCTCTAAAAACTAGGTTCCAGAAATCTGGCCATGATGATATAATTCTGAGGACGATGTTACACAGGGAATGCCTGTGAAAACGACGCATGTGCACGAGCACAAACTAAAGCATTAAAAACATTAAAACCATGTACATACAGATGTTTGAGCCAGCTTTTCCTCCTAACGCTCTATCCTGAGTGCTTTCCCATGTCATTAAGTATTCTTCAAGAACCTGAGTATTAAAGATTGCAGAGCGTTGTTGGCATGCGCCAAACAGTCTCCGTTCAACAGCTGTTATTAGAAAGTCTGCCGCAGGCCAGGCCCTGTGCGAGGCGCGGGGACCAGACATCGCCCCTGCTCTGTGGAGCGGGCCACCCCGTAATGAGGTGGCCATCAAGCTACCACGCAAATAAACGTGTTGTGATTACAAATTGCCTGCGTTCTGAAATTGGATCGGAGTGGCAGGAGAGACCATGATACCTCTATCATATAATATTTTACAATAACCTCTGTACCACATGGTAGGCGCTCATTTCCTTCCAGGTCGGAGAAAACCTGTTTGAGGGAGTGACACTGACACAGAAGCTGCAGAATGAGCACTAGCTAGTCTGTCAGAGAAGAGGAAGGGCTACACATAAGCTAAGCAGAGGGAGAGGCACGTGGAAGACCCTGGGGCAATGGAGGGCTAGGCGGTCCTGGCACTGAGAACAGCTCAGCTCTGCCACGGAGGGCTAGCCAGGAAGGAGGGTAAAACAGGGGAAGTGGGCAGAGCCAGCTCACCCAGGGCCTGGAAGGGCACAATAAGAAAAGCAGATTTTTTTTTTAATCTTAAATACAATGGAAAGCTATTAAAGTCTGGAGGAGAGCATATGATTTAATGCAAATCTAAGGAGATCATGTTTTTAAAAATGCTGAAGACTCTCTAACACAACCCTCTCCTTGATTTTTATCCTGATATAAAGTCTGGCTTCAGAAAGCCCCTCCCGTCTCCCCAGGTCTCTGGACTGTCTCCTTCAGGCCTCTGCCAGGCAGCACACAGCGTCCGCAGCTTCTGGGGCTGCCATCGACCCAGCTAAAGGCAACACAACCTCGGGCCACTGTGCCTAGAGCCCACTGCACTTCTCACGCCGATTCCGTTGGCCAGTCTCTGTGGAGAGTAACTATCTAACCATCGCCATCCATCCTTCCCTCATAACACCCTGAACTTCCTCCATCCTGATTCAGAGTCACCATTTCTCCATCTCCAAAGCCCCTCACTATCATCCCCTGGTTTTGTCCTGTGGCACCGTTTTTCCAGAGGCCTCTCAGGTGCCCATCACGTCCTCTCTCACAGGCAGGATGATCGGTCACCTATACTGGGTGGTCCACCACAGCTGCTTCCAGACCACTGCATCTCCGGCACTTGAATAATAACTGTATATATATATTTTTAATTCTGATACATCGGTGCATATTCAGGCACACAGCTAACATGACATGATGTCTGGGGATTCCTTCCAAATACATCAGCAAAAAAGAAAAAAAAATAGGAGATAAAGCCACGGGAGTGAAATTTTGATAACTATTGAATGCAGATGCTGAGTACATAGAAGGATAGAAATATAGATACATACTATATCTTCCACTTGTATGTTTGTTTGAAATTCTTCCAAAAAAAATAAAATAAAGCTGCCAGAAATACATCAGTTACACTTAACACAGCCATTTATCAATTTTCCTGGATCTACTAGCATCTTCAGTAAAAACCCTCCTAAATCCTATGTCAACATGTCTGAATACTACATACATATGTATCATTATTAACAATTGAAGGATAATAACAAAATATAATGATTCCGGCCCCAACAGGACTCTCCAATTCAAAAGGACTTACATAAAGCCACCAGGCCCGCCCAGGGTTCTGTTTAGACTTTGCACAGATTTTTATAACCGCGTTTATAACATTAATTTTTCTCCTATTAAAGGAATGCCCCTCAAGGTAAACACCTGCCTTTAGGTACTTTAGATCTCTTTTGCTGAGGACAGGCCTGGCACATAGGATGTACTCAGGTAACCGGGATTTAGACAAAGGAGAAGGCTTGATGGCAGGACCCTCAATGTGTGCCGTCAAAGTGTCAGATGTGACACGAGTTGCTTAGGGGTGACATTCAAAAGGAGCTAACTACAGGGGTAACCTGACCTAACATGTGCTTCCAGTACCCCCCACCCACCCCAATCATAAGGCAGGTTCAAAGCAAAACACCACAACTGGGTACAGGGCAGTTCCAAGTTCATTGTAACCTGAGAAAAACGTTTACATCCTGGGCCCAGAGCAAACGACTGTCCTGCCAAATTCATCTCATGCATCTGGTAATTTAATATTTTATGTCACCCTTGCTTTCAGTGCACGTTGAAGCAGTTCAGCGTGGTGCCCTCTCTCCAGGAACTGTGACCGACGTGACGGCAGGGTCTTTTTTGCTCCTGTTTCAGTATAATGCCTAAAGCTCCAATGTACTGTGCACTAGTGGAGGAACACGGTCAATATAAAACCACTCTGAGAAGGCAGAAAGAAATCACCACAAATTCAAATGAAGTAACCAGACTCATGGCTGACCTAGGTATCTTTGAGAAATACCATGTATAAGACACACCCCTGTTCGAAAAATTTGGGGTCTAAATACTGGGTGCGTCTTATACAGTGGTTGTAGATTTTTTTTTTTACTTACATTTGACAGTGATGAGGAGTTGTATGAATTTTATGATGAATAAAACTTGAGTTCAATAACTTTATGTAATACATTTTTTTTTCAAATTTCGGGCCCCAAAATTAAGGTGTGTCTTATACATGGAGAAATACAGTATATTCACAAACTCATCCTGTCCTGTTTTTTCCCAAGGGAAAATGAATTTCCATCCTTGTTGTCCATTTACCCAACCAAAAAATCATCTCATACTCAGATTAAATTGTTCTATATTAAACTAAAGATTAAAACAAACTCTCAGGAAAATTCTGGCATGAAACCTGGAAAAACTTCAAGTTGAAGCATATTCGACTAAAAATGCCTGATTTCAAAGAAAAATGTTAACTTCACTTATCACTTAAAAAGACAATAAAGGATGACTTAAAATTACTTAATGATATCAATTTTTGCTTGCTATTTTCCCCAACATCTTTACTTGGCTAGTATTAAATTCAAACTTCAGAGCTATGTCTGTCTGCTTTTCTAAACTCTATGTTTATAGTTAAGTTGTATGTACTTTTATGCAATGGCCCATTTCTATTGCTCTGTGAACCAGAGGTGACCGACCCATACAGCAGACGTTGCAAGCACAAAGCAGGTTCACAAGCACACATGCAAATGTGTCGATTATAACAATTTGCATTTCTTACTGTTGATGCTTCTTATAAAAAGTCTATAAAGTGATTACACTCTTCTGATCTTCCCAGAGCACAATAGAGGAGGAAATGTTAGAATGATCACAGAATCCTTGCAGTAACACAATTCCACTCTGATCGCTTTCATGTTCAACTCCACGGAGACCCGGAAGGCCCCTCTTGACACACTATAATTATTTATTTACTCAATTTCTGAGCTTGATGCCAGAAAATGGATTTCAACATTGTTATGTACATGATGCTTAGTTGGGCGCATTGTCCTTCTGACGCTGCCTAATCTATTTTTACTCCCGATATACTATCTTGTCTAAGATCCAATACCATATGCACTGAAATAAGTTGTTCTTCCATGTTTCAAAACCTGATTTATTAGTTGTTCACATTCCATCTGCCTCAGAAAACTGCAACATGCCGTTCCTTTCACTGGCTGCACAAAAGGTTGGGGCTCAATTTTCCTTCACTTTATCATTTGATCAGCATTTCTGACACATGTGGTAAGTTCTCCTTTCAACTATATACACCACTTAAAATTCATGCATCTTTTAAAGAACAGGTCAGTGCAGCAGGACCTTGACTAATGCATTAGCCATCTTCCACATTTACTAGTGTTTCAAGGAAAAGCCAAATCTGGTCTCAAAAAAGGGTCCTTGCTATTGTAAACTACCCTGCAGCCAGGCTATAACACTGGTGCTCGCCTAGCCTCGGGGAAGCAATTCCTTTGTTATTATCGAATACATATTTTGTGATCTACCGCTTGGAACAAGACGGAACAATCCTAGGGTCTGTAAATAGCTACAACAAGGAATAACAACAGATGAAATAATCTGAGGGCATGGGAGAAGAGAAAGAAAACGGTCTGAGGGAGGCAAGGCAGACACTTGTCATGCCTCTGATGGAAAAGGAAAGGACCACCATTTAAAACAGGAGCGAGGAAGCAGGCTCGGGAGGGTGAGACAGGTTTTAGTTCGAATTGCTCTAGGAAGAAGGTTCAAGGAACATTCAGTACAGATGTTGGGGACAGAAGGGATTTGCAAAGGGAGATGGGTAAACGAAGACACTGGACAGAGAAGGCAAATGGAAAAATACAGCGTGGTACAGGGGATCAGGAGGCTGAGATTGGTGGCTAACTGGGGAACCCTGGGCTCTTTGTAACTGGCATGAATGAGATGAAGGGCATGAAGAGATGGACCAGCCTGTAGAGGTGAGCCTGGGAGGGTTGTGGGGGGTTGCAGGACCATGGGAACTGCCAGAAATCTACACACCTCTGGGTCGCTCAGGTTCACCCTTTCAATCATGGTATAGTGTGGACGCTGCCCTTTTAAAATGAACAATGAATTTAGTCAATGAACAATTCTCAGTCCTCATTTTTCTTATTCGATCTAGAAACATCAATTGAGACAATTAACCCTTCCTTTCTTGGAACAATTTCTTTACTTAGCGTCTAGGTCCCTATCATCTTTTTTTTTTTTTAATTGGTTTCAGGTGTACAGAACAATGCACTAGTTACCCTTTTCACCCCTCACAAAGTAACACTCCCCCTCCCCCACGCCCTTCCACCCCCCAGACAACACAAATGGGTAACTACAATATCATCTCTTGATTCTCCTCCTTACTCACTAATCAGTCCTTTCTCCATTCTCTTGCCTTTTCTCCTCAATTTCCTGATCTCTTGATCTCTTGATTCAAGTGCCCCAGGGGTCAACCCTTGAAACCCTTCTCTGTTCTAGAAACAGGCCACTGAAGGTTTCATTGAATCAGGTGACTTTAAATATCATCTATACGTTAATGACATGTCAACTCCTATCTCAAGTCCAGACCACTCCCCGAACTCCTGACTTATATTTACAATAGTTATTCAATATCTCCACTGGGATTCTAATAGGCATGACTCTAATGTGATATGTCCAAAACCAAACTCTGACCCAGCTCCCACCCCCTACTGGCTCTTCCAACAGTCTTCCTTATCGCAGTAAAAAGGAATAAAACGCTGATTCATGCTACAACATGGATGAACCTTAAAAACATTATGCTAAGTGACAGAAACCAGACACAAAAGACCACATGTTGTATAGTTTCACTTATACTAAATGTCCAGAATAGGCAAACCCACAGAGAGAGAGAGAATATAGATCATGGCTGCCAAGGGCTGGGGGAAGGGGTGATGGACAAGTGACTGCTAATGGATGTGGGATGATAATGCTCTGGAATTAGTGGTGATGGTTGCACAATTTTGTGAACATACTAAAAATCACTGCATTACACACTGCAAACTGGTGACTATTATGGTGTGTGTGTTTTATCTCAGTAAAAACATTTAAAATAAAACAGAAATAATGAAAGACTGCATAACTTTGTTTTGTTTGCTCTTGTATCTCAAGTACTTATAACAACATCTGATAATAGTGGGTACTCAGGAAATACTTGCTGAATGATTGATGAATTAGTCTCTCAAGTTTACATATATACATTTATGAAATAGTATTAGGTAGATAGATAGATATGCACACACATAGGTATATATCTACATATATCTTGCTGTTCCTTCTTCCTCACACAGCAATATCTAATGATGTGTGAAATAGCAGAGGTAAGACCCAAAGTCCATTGCTCTACTTTGAAATCAGTTCAAAACTTAGTGTAAATAAGAAAAAAGATTTGAATAAGAAGTACTAAGTGTGTCAATTCTTTAAGTTCAGGGCCTTCTCAAGTTAAGATAATTTTCATTATTCAGGTATTTGCATAACACTGAATTTGAGTTTTAAAATTATCTGTTGTAGAGTACAAATGGCAAATTCTAAATCAATTCAAGAATAATAGTATTACAAAACTATTTTGTGTATGGCACAGTGAGAGGAACCAAAAAACCTAAGGTACGGTGCCTTACCCTCGAGAAATTTATAACCTACATGGGTAGGAAATAAATACCCAAGTCCTAAAATTTCCAAAGAGAAAAGATCGGTATGTAAAAGAACAAAATTATGGAGGACTTTAATTTGGTAGCAACTGAAAAAAAAAAAATCTCATATCCCATATACTTTTTTAAATCTGGCATTTCAGTTTTCTATGCAGGGTAGTGATATTCAATAAACGCTTTCATCTAGGTGGTCCACAGTGTATCTTAAAAGCATAGGTAACTGTCCTCCTAACACACACATGCACACTTATTGTTTCCACATGCATAGGAAGGAGCTCGTTTTCCATTTCCCACCAGCAGGCAGAGATCATTCCTAACAGCACAGGCCTCCCGAGTGTGCTGCTGCCCAGGCGGCTCCTGCCAAGGCAGAGAACACACCTGTCAAGAAGCCCCAGCCGAAGCCAAAATATCTGATTGCCTAGATTCCACCCTGCCATATCGTATTCCTCAACCTGTTCATCCATAATCTCTTTTAGATGGGTTTCTCGGCCTTCTCATCATGGCCGCGTTGTTTTGTCTGAAATTCAATCGCAGATGAATTAGGCTTCAGGAAACAATCCCATTTTAGCTCTGTGTTCACATCAGAAACCCTAGACCCTGTGTTAATTTTGTTACAGCTTTTCGTTCTCACATTTCAATGCAAAAATCGCTTCCCCCAGAGAGTGCCACTGATGTTGGCACGAAAGCGCAAGGGGCTGCCACACCACTCAATCGTCAGTAACAACGCGGAAACTCAGCCCTCAGCAGACATTAGTAATCACGGGAAAACAGCCAGAACTTTAATCACCATTCTTTCAAAAACAGCCAGGGATTTCGAAATGCTGTTATTCTAGGATATGACCCTAATACGGTGCTTAATCAAAGCCATTGCCAGTACAAGAATAACCTGCAGACTTTGATGAAAACCAATTTCATAAAAGTCAGCGTGTCAGCATCATGCTGGACCCAATATAGCAAAACTCCAGAAAAATGCACATATCTACACATTCTATAGATACAATTTGTTTATGAAACCCTTCAGCAGCTCTATATTTGGGGACTGAGCGTTTATGCAAAGACACGTACTCATGCACACACACATATATACACACCGCCATTTAGGCACAAAGTCACACAATTAAAGTTATATAATCAACCAAAGCACCAGAAGATGTGAGGCTGTATAACTGGTGACCAGCTGGGTGGGCAGGTGCAGGATGAGGACTGGATGGCCCCCCACCCTCTGCCATGTCCCAGGGATGGGCTGGAGGCTTTCTTCAAAACAGAAATTGGGGTGGAGCGGTTTTTTTTGGTGCCAAGACTCTGCTGGCAAAAGACACAAGTCCCAGATGTTCAGGAAGCCATGAGGCTTGACTTAACTCCGCCACCAGCTCTGTGTAGGCTATGTCCTCACAAAATGGCCAAGGTCATGATCGCACCTTAAGACACAGCAGCTGCCACCCTCCTACTGTAGTGGAAGAAAGCACAGCAGAACCACGCTCTGTCACCACGGAAGAGGAAAGACGCAGAAAACTGCTAACGCCTCTTGTCTGCTGTGCTCCCACCTGTAGGCTCTTCTCTGTCCCCAACTAGGCGACAACTGGGGAAAGCGGCATGGGGTAGAGGGGCATGGAGAAGGAGAGAGAGGCTGTACTGAAATGTTTGCTTTATTTATAAAGATGACCTCCACTAGGGAATGTGAATATAATGGTGGGATAGATATACAACAATTCAGAGTGATTAATAGTCTATTAGAACTGGAGGGAATAAGTTAAGTCTTAATTTAAAAATTACACACACACACACACACACACACACACACACACACGGTACCAAAAAAATGTATACACATTTTAAGAAAGGAAAACTGTATTAAAATTGTAATAATCAATATATACTGATAACAAAAGATGAATACAAGTCACATTTCACTTCTGCAATGACAAGAGGTGCTCAAAGTGGTTCCCATCAGCGTCCAGACACTTCTGATGATGGCGAACTACTGCTTGAGCAACGTTGACCAAAGCGTCCACTTGTATACATTTTTTTAAATATATATATCTCCATGAGTACACACATATATACACACAAATACATACATATATACACACATAGATCTCCAAACATTTCTACAGACCGCTTTGTATCACCAGATATTTCCACCAGATCTTTCCACTAATAAACGGGAGCAATTCCTCTGAGTAGAAACAATGTGACTATCAATGAGTATACCAGGCCAATAACGCCAATAAACATCAAAATTCAGCATTTCAATTAATTAAAAACCAATCTGAGATTTTTCTTTTTTACCCATGAAAAACTACCCCCATCACAAAGAGGTCTATGGAAAAAAAAAATAGAAAAGAATATACCAAATTAACTGTTTCTTAATTTAAAAAAGCAGCATCTAAAGAAGGCAGAGGTGGGACAAAGGACTCTAGCTACATCCATCTCATTTCCAGGCCCTGTTACCAGGACAATCCTTATGAGATTACTCCCAGGATAGGTGAGCCAAAGCAAACTTGCTTTCAAATGTGTAGGGACAATATTTAATTATGCATTTTTTTTTCAGCACACTCTGCATGTAGTTGATGCTCCTCTAGAAGTTAAGAAAAAGACTACTTCACAAACGTCTGTTCCTATCTGAGCAAACATGTTAAACGTTAAGAAAACAAGCTAACAGCGCTTTACAAGCTAAAAACCTGCACTGGTTAAAGACACAGATGCAGTTCTGTCCCACAACAGGCTGTGGGGGATAAGATGGTGAAGCTGTAAAGTTTCTCATTTTCTTCTGAATCAGACTCCTTTTTGTTTTGGGCTTTTGTTTCCTGAATTATGAATTCTTAGAACATCAGAGAGACCCATATGTAAATGTAAATGCTGAAATCTTTTCTAAATGATTTTCTAATTATCTGCCTTTTGAGAAAATGTGCAATATTGATTCTCTCCATTAGCACAAATGATGGACGGTACTCTGCCTAAATGATTGGGCCGAGTGGGAAACTCCAGCACCCTCATTTCCCTGGAGAAGGAAAGTAGGTCTACATAAGTAATAACAATACCTGACAATAACAGCTACTAAATGTCCAAATGACTTTCGCTGTCAGTCTCATCTGAGCCTCACAGAATTATTATGGAAGCAACCGATGAGAAAATCAAGACACCAAAAGGTAAAGCACCTTGCCTAAGACCCCTCCAGGTGGCTAGTGGTTTAGAACACACAAAAATGCTAGGCAAGGAATATTTACACATCTCCGAAGTCAAGGATAATCTATCTAGTTTCTAATACCTGCTCTATCATTAACTTGTGGTATGATATTTAGGGAAATAACGCCAAGCTGGACATGAACTTGAACTTTGGAGAATAAGAATCATACCACCTTCCCCCCAACTATCTCATAACAGATACCAAAATAAATGCAATAGCAAATAAAAGGTAGGCTTTGGGATACAAAATATTTTATACAATTTCAACATTTAACCCGCATCAGACTGGTTCCCCTTTAAGGTTGCTGGCACCTCTGAGATTCTAAAATTCCTCTCTCAATTCAGGCTATGGTTTCTACTTCAGTGACACTGAGAATGGTCCATGTGACCCTCTTGGGTTTGAGGATCGTCTCAATCACTATACTCCCATTCTACTTGCTGGAACAATATTAGCCATTTTTATCTAGTGTAAAGCGAGGGATCACAGAAATTTGTTTTTGATAAATGCATTTTTTTTAGCTGAGCCATCCTGCCACCTGCTGGCAGCTCAGTGGCAGCTCAGCTCGGGCCAGGACTCGAACAGCTGTTGCTCAGAGCTCACACTCTTGAGTGAGCTCTTAACCCACTGAGCCACTCGGCAGGCCCCCGATAAATGCATTTTTAAGAATTATTAAATTCTACTACATCTTTCTGTAACCACATAAAATGTAGATTCTGATAGAAAATTAGAATACATGTATTTCTGTTTTAATACTTAATCATAATAAAATACAAAACAGGTTTATTTCTGTTTGCTTAATATTTTGTATATTGTTCTTAAGATGTATATTTTACTATGTTTGCTCAAACATGCTTGCTCATGTTAGAGAAATACACTGTTATGAAAATTTTGGAAAAGTAAGATAGAGTTGTGACAACTTGATGTAAAAAGGAAAGGACCATCTTTGAAAGCCAGTCCTTTGATGTGTGGAAAACAGAAATGAAGAGTCTAAAATCAGAAGGGATTTCTATAATTCAAGAGCTCCCATCCATAAAGACCTCCTATGATTATTTACTACATGATCTGACAACTGGACTTCATCAGTTATTCTTCTCAGTCCAATCTCTCAAAGACAACTGATTCCTCTTCAATAATCACAGACACATTAGGAATGCAGGGAGCAAGATGGCCTATGGCTTAAAGATTTCTGGCTGGATTAGCTCAGGCTCTGAAGGTTATGCCTGCTGGGTAAGGATTACCAGAGTTCATTTCAGATAGTGAACTGGAGATACCAAGACTAATGAAGAAATGTCAAGAGACCAGGAGCTGGACAATAAAGCCGCACCCCCAATCTTGCCTTGACAAATCTCTCCTTGCCTGGAAGTTATTCATCCTCCTGTTTCACTTGTAAAAACAAAACACCACCACAATATTTATCTTCAGCACAGGAGTAATGGCAGCTCAGTGCTTTTTTCACAACAAATGAAGACCCAAGAAGAATTACTGAGACCAGAATTATTTGATTAATATCTATTTAGCTGTTAGATGGATCTTTCGTGCCCTCTGCAGATAATCGCAGGTGTGCAATTTCCTGCATACAACATATTGGCCCAAAGGAAAGGCTTTCCAAGGGCTCCTTAGGCGGCAAAGAGCTGAAGCCTAGATTTGCCAGACTTTGGTTTGGCCAAAGAATCATCCCAGCAGGTGAATTTCAGAGCTCTGAGTGAAAAAAACACAAGACCTGGTGAGCCCCAACAGATTCAACTTACACTCTCAGGATATAACACACATCACAGACACACGTCTACCTGTCCGAATCCACCTTGTGGCCACAGCACAGGGCAAAGAAAAGCCAATGCACCAAGTCTCGAACCTGCATTCATTCAATCCCCCCAAACCAAGTGCCACCTTTTATAATCCAATGAGCTGCCCGCACTGTCCAGCCGTGTGCAGATCTAAGGGGACTCACTTCCTGCAGACTGTTCAATGAGCCCCTTAACCAATTCACATCAGCAACTTAGTTCTGGAAAGTGTATTTTTTTTTAAATAAATACATACAGTGTTAAAAATGAAGGAATAGAGGCAATGTTGCTAGGAAATATGATGACGATACTTTTTAAATTATTAATTGAAAAGGAATTACATCAAAATAGCTGAAAAGGAATAAAAAACGTGTGAGGATTTCCTTTATATTGGGACATCTCATTTTATATAAAACAAATGGGAGGATAATGGTTAAAAGGCAATCTTTGGTACTATCTTACTTAATGGCTAAGAATTATTCTCCCAGACACAAAACCATAAACGAGCAAACCAGAAATGTGGAAACAAATGTCATTTTGTTTGTTTTTTAGAATGCTATTTCTGAGATTTAATATTTTTAATGGGCGGAGTGGGGAGGGCCAGGTGGGGAAGGAGAGAAAAAAGGACAGCATTCGTTTTGCGCATGTGGTATTTAATTTCGTTTTTGGATTGAACTTAGGATCTGGGCCTCATGAATCCAAATGCTGCCACATGGCCCAGTTCCTAACGGTCGGGCTATTACACTACAGTTGGATTTATTTTAACAATTAAATGGCTTGTCCAAAACAGAAGGCATTCCTGCCTTCCAGTTGATAAAATACACAAATTCCCTCAGGGGATGAAGAGAGGGCAAGCATACGAAGAAGTGTGTCTCACAATGGTAAAAAAAAAAAAAAGTCAGGAAACAGAAAATGTCAGATCCCCATGGGAAAAACAGACTCAAACTATGGTTCGAGCTTAGACACCACTCTTTATGTGGGATGAAATTATAGTGTATGACTCGCCTAAGGGAGAACAACTGCTCGAACTAATCAAAGTGTGGTGTTGGGTGGATTTTCTTTTTCCAAAGTTGAAAACAAAAGCAACAGCAACAACACAGCTTTCATGTCATTGTTGGCAGGAAATTGAACTCTTCTCAGGATAACTTTTCTTTGGGGGGGGGGGGGAAACTGAACCAGAAATGAGAGTTGCGCATTCTGAGTTCCTGTTTCTGATTCCAATTTCCTGCCTGGTATGCTGGATGCGAACGGAATTGGGGAGGATATATTTAACTGGCAATCACATATTCAAGCCATCATCTGATTTTGCTGCCGGGTTCGAACAATGATGCTAAAACTTCGGCATTTTACTTGATGATTTTTATTCAGTCTGACATGCAAACACCTTGTAAAAGAACAAATGATTTAAATAAAATTAGCTGCGGACTCCACACCCTTCAGAGGCTGGTCCAGTTCAGTTTTAGTCTGAGCATCGGGGTTCCACTTGGTTCTCAGTTCAGGTAACTTCCCCTTGGAGGTCCCATTTTCACTATGAAACTCAAAGGCGCTGCCGTTCTCATTCAAAGTCTCCAAAGAACAATCAATAACCCCCAACGGAGTCAAGGTTTTGATTTTGCAATCATAAGGGTCTGGACTAACCAGAATTAGACGAAGCAAGTATTAAATATTTCACTTGCACGGAATTCCACCACCTCCTCTTAGGTACTATGAAGGCCTTGCCTTTTCCACCATTTCCAGTTATAGTTTGATACTGCGTCCGTTCCTTGTCAGGATGGTGGATTTCCTCTGCAATAAAAGTGGGGTGAGCAATACAAAGAGCTAACAGAAACTGCCCTTCAGCATAAGAAGCCCATAATGGAGCTGAGGATGAAGCTGACCAAACGTGCGTATCTACACAAACAGCACGTTCCAGACGACCAGTAACAACTAAGAGTGCGCTAGGGGTTCAAGGGTTTCGGAAAAAGAGAACGTCTCCGAGAGGCCTCCCCCAGCCACCCGCCTGAAATGTCAGCCTTCCCTTTTGATATTTCCTGTTGCGCTTTCCTGCTTTCGTTCTTCTCCTTAGCACTCATCGTTATTAAAATATCATGTATCGCTTAGCTTCTTTATCACCCATCTCCGCTTCTAGAATACAAGCTCCACTATGGAGGGGATTTTTGTCCATTTTGTTCACTGCTGCAACCCCACTGCCCACAGTAGTGCTGATGTAACTCTTTTGTGAATGAATGAATGAATGAATGAATGAATGAATGAATGAATAGATGAATGGATGAATAAGAGGACCCAGAGGGACAGAGATCAGAAATATTACGATGCTTCACGTTTTGCCTTTTTATTAATTTAATCCACACAAGGTCCTATTTTACAAATAAGGAACTTAAAATTCAGAAAAGTAAGCTGTTTCAAGTTACACAGATAATAGCTCCGTAAGGATTTGCACAAAGGTCTTTATACTCATCTAGCACCACACTGTCTCATTTTCAAAGAGACAATGGACTTCAATTGTTGAGTTGGGCCTTTGTATGAGTGAGAAGGAGTGAAGACGGTAATAGAACTAGTATAAGAAAGGGCAGACATGAAAATTCAAGAGGATCAAATATTGCAGAATGGCAAAATTCTAAAACTTAGGCTGAGATTTCTGCTCAAAAAAGTAAATTAGAGATAGACTCTGCAGGGCCTTGCATTTTTACAGGACCTGTAGTTTTACAAATGAATACTTTCAAACTTTATTTTTCTTAAACAGAACTTTTCTTGGTCATCTGAAAGCTTATATCGAATTCTGATACATTAAAGTATGTAAAAAGTCTGAGAGAGAATTCTGAAGAGAAGATAGATAAAGAGAAAATTGCAATAGACTAAAAACAAAGGACTGAAAAACAATGATGCAAGAGGGGGAAAAAAAGGAAATGCCAGATTTGAAGAGCATCGGAAAAGAAAAAGAAAAAGAACTTGGTGACAGATGAGGCAAAGATAATAGTCAGAGAAGACTCATAATTTTGAACTCCGTCTACACTGAGAATGCTGCTCTAGGGGTTCTGAGGAAAGATGATAACTATGACTTCAGATAAGTCTGGTTGGCTTCCTCTACCTCCATACATCCGACATGCTGAGGCCCCCACAGCTGTTCTCCAATTCTTTGCTCTTCTTCATTTCTCCCTGAATCACCACGTACACAGTCAACTACCATATGAACGCTAACGACACCCAAACATGTGTGGCCCTGACCTCTCTCCCAAACTCCAGATTTTACCTCAATATCTCCTACATTTCAAATTCAACATGTGAACCCCCCTTCTTAACATCCTCCCCGTCTTCCCCCCAGCAGGACCTCCACCACCCCATTTCCCACGCCTCTGGTCATCTCGCACTGCTTCCTGTCCTTACAGCTCTACTTCCCCCACCCCATCGGTCAGAGGGAGTGAAGAAACCTTTCCAATTTTACTTTATACCTTTCTGCATTATTTGAATCTCTACCATATGTACATGTAACTCCCATAACTTAAAATCCACAGATTCAACAGAAGGGAGCCAGTATCAGTGAGGATGTGAAGAAAACGGAACCTGTGTGCACTATTGGTGGGGATAGAACATGGAAAAAGATATGGCGATTCCTCAAAAAATTACAAACAGAGTTATCATACGATCCAGTAATTCCACTTCGAGGTATATATCCACAAGAATTGAAAGCAGGGTCTTGAAGACATATTTTACACCCATGTTCAATGCAGCATTTACAATATCCATGTATTATTACTGTAGCCCAAAGCAAGAAGCAACTCAAATATCCATCAGACAGACGAATAAACAAAATGTGGTATATGCAATGGAATAGTATGCAGCCTTAAAAAGGGGGAGAGTTCTGACACATGCTACAACATGAATGAACCTTGAGGACATTATGCTAAGTGAAATACGCCAGTCACAAAAAGACAAACACAGTATGATTCCACTAATATGAGGTATCTAGAACAGTCAAATTCACCGTGACAGAATTTCTGGTGGTTGCCAGGGGCTGGAGCAGGGGGTACTGTGGTAGTATTGCTTAAAAGGTACAGAGTTTAAATTGAGGAAGAAGAAAAATTTCTGGAGATGGATGCTGGTAAGTGTAATAACATTGTCCTGCACATTTAAAATTGGTTAAGATGGTAAATTTTATGTTATGCATATTTTACCACAATTAAAATTTTAAAAATTAAAATAAGTCAATGAAGAAACAAAAAACATCCCAAATAAAGATAAATAGCAGTGCTTAAAAAAATTAAAACGGAGGACTTAAGCACCAAAAGATATTCATAGTATGCCCATGCCTTACTCTATTCAAGAATGGTCTTTATACAAAAGAACTGATGCATTGAAGGATAAACAAATTATTTACTCATGTCAGATACTATATTTTCATGTCAGAGACAAGAAGGCAATACTTTATATTTTATGCTAAAGTATCCCTTCACTGTTAATCAACTTTAAATGAAACTCTTTATGGAGGGCTAGAGACCTAAAACTGAAGTATCAGTATACCATTAATATTTTAATCGAACCATGAATATTCATAGCCATTTACTTCTTTAAAGAACAAGATAACTAAATTATTTGACTATGCAAATTTCAGTCCTGACAGGATGTCTAACCTTCATTTACATTAGAAAAACCAATGCATTTTGGGTCCATTCATTATTTATGTAATCCTCAAGTTTTCCAGGATAACAAGAGCTATTGAGCAGCAGCAGCATTTTCTGAGATGGAGATACAGTAATTGTGGTGTTCCAAAGTCATTTTGCCCTAGCCATCTGAGAGAGCTGTATTTTATGTTTTCATGATTCCAGACTAATTTCAACACCACCCCAACACCTGTTCTTCACGACAAGCCCAAGAGAATTAGGAGAATGTCATGTTATTAGAGATTTGTTTCTTTTTCTTTCAACGCCCTGGGAAACTCCTGCTCTAGCGCTGCAAAGAATGTTAAAACAGCTAAGCCAGTTATTTTATAAAACTAATAGTGCATTACTTCGATTTTCAATTATAAAATAAATGTATGCAAATTGACCGGTAGTCCCCTAAAGTGAAGCAGCTCATTTTGATGCAACAGTACTAATAACCTACTAATTCAAGAAGCTATGCAGAATACATCACCATGTCAGAGTTATATATATTTTAAGTTGTGTTATTGTTTCAAGTTAGTGATGGTGATAAGAACTACAATGGCTAAAAATTCCATGAGAAATTCTTATTCTCACTGATTTTGAGATATGAAAGTCCAAAAAGCATGTGACTGAAGATCACGAGACTGGATTTGTAGTCGTCCCATAAATAATCAGCAATGGTGTCACTGCATTCAAGGTTCTGCAGCATCAAGTACAGTAAAAAGATTCCTTTCCATGGACTAAGGATGGCCAGCTAAGCCATAAAAATCCCACAAGGTATTTAATGAGAAAGGAAACTGATTTCAAAGGTTGAAAGATGGCTAAAAGGGGGATGGCAGAACCATGAATCTCCTTTTCTTTGAAACCCACATGACAATCCCATAACCAAAGATAAGGACTGTAATTTCAACAAACTTAGACAATAATGTAAGAACGATTTCAAATGTATACTGAGTGGGAAAAAATTTGCATCTACCTCTTGGGGGGGGGGGTTACGAAAGAAACACCTATACTATTCCGAAAATCTGTCATCTCCGCCATGCAGATCTGTCTCCAATTAGGAACATCTACTTGCATAATGTGATCACGCTGGTGTTTTACTGTGCAATCATATCCTTCCAAAGCAGCCAGATGGATCCATTTTGGTTGTTGTTGTTTTGTATGTTAACATTTTTTGGGGGGAAGTCAGAAAAATTACATATGCAAAACAAAACTATCAATCTCATTCAGTCAGTCAACAAATACGGATTGAGCATTTTTACACATAAGGCCTGTGGCACACAACTTTGAACTCTGTAATTTTATTATTAAAACGTGGATGAAAACATTGATAATAACTGCTAGACTGAAAACTGCAGCCTCTTGACTTTTACAGGCAACTCATCCAGATGGAGAATGTGACAGGAGGCGGCACAGTCTCCAGCAAGAACACTGAGCAGGAAGGAGGAGATAAGGTTCTTCTCCAGACTCTGTTGTTATCTTAAACAAGTCATTTAAGTTTTGGGGACCGCAGTTATCCCTCCAGTAAAACACACCAGACACTATCCAAGAGATCTTCTAACTTTATAATAACCATTGGAATGTAAATGTAGAAATAGTTATCTTAGAGGAGTTATTACGAGGAAGAGAATGGACATGCTTATGATGGGAGTCCAGGAGTTGAAAAGGTGGCATGTTATAGTTCCACAACTTTTCTTTTTTTTAAATTATTTTTTATTGTGAAATACACATTTTTCAGAATTAGTTTCAGCTGTACAACACAGTGCAATAGTTATACTTTTTACCCCTCGAAGTGACAACCCCCCTCCCCCAATCCGCTGCCCCACTTCCCCCCAATATCATACATATGTATTACAAATTCCTTGACTCCACTCCCACACTATACTCCACATCCTGTGACTATATATATACATTCACTTATAGTTGACATACAATATTATACAACATCAGCTTCAGGTGTACAGTGTAGTGATCAAGCCTCTACCCCATCCATGATGCAAGACATGTGACCACCTGACACCCTACAAAATATTTACAACATTATTAATTATATTCCCCGAACTGTCTTTCATGTCCCTGTGGCAATATTGTAGTTATTTATGCTGTCTAACCCCTTCCCTTTCTCCCTCATCCCCGCCCCCTCCGATCTAGCAGCCATCAGTTGTTCCTCTACATCTCTGAGACTATTTGTTTACTTTGCTCATTCATTCAGTTCTTTAGATTCCACATATAAGTGAGATCAGATGGTATTTGTCTTTCTCTGGCCGTCCACTCTTGAGTATCTATCCAGAAAAACCCAAGACAGTAATTTGAAAAAATATATGCACCCCTATGTTTGCTGCAGCACTATTCACAATAGCCAAGACTTGGAAACTGAAATGCCCATCGGTACAAGACTGGATTAAGAAACTGTGGTACATTTACACAGTGGAGTATTACTCCGCTATAAAGAAGAAGGAAATCGTACCATTTGTGACAATATGGATGGACCTACAGACTATTATGTTAAGTGAAATAAGTCCACAAATTTTCTTAAAGAAAAATATTATTAAAGGGGTAGGAGGGGGAAGACAAATACAAGTTTCTTACCTCACCATATATTTGCTAGCTCCCTGAAGTCTGATGAATTCATTAAGTGGAGCATATTTAAAGGTAAGTGGAGGTAACGTATTTTACTTTTCTAATCTAAAATATTATCCACACTTGAACAAAGGTATGTCCCAGCTCCATCATTTGTATAATTTATTCCTTGTGATTATGTCTATCTTTAAATTACAGTGTGAAAGCGACTGCCAGCCTCCTGTGTCTACAAATAAGTGAGCATCTTTCTCCCATTTATTAAGAAATGAAAACAGATTCAACCCTGAGCATATTACACTCATGCACTCACATACAACAGTGAATAATAGAATGCGAAAGTAAAACACAAATTAAGTTAATCTTAGCATCTTGTTTCTAAGCAGAGATGGCCATAATCATCATAAGAATTAGGCGTTTACAACAAGATTGTTGTACAATGCCGGTGCTTACACAAATACTGAATTCATAATTATCACCACTGTGGATATTTTAAAGGTCGCCCTCTCCTCTGTCATCACTGAAGTGAAATGGATGAATTAATTTGTGCTAAATCTCAAGGGCTTCAATACAGACTTGCTGGGTTAGGAAAGGACTGTATGGGCATGAAGGCCTCAAGGTTGGCTCTCGCATAGCACACTGCGATCCAACAGTCTGTCTCCGCGTAGTGACCAGTCTTCACTGAGATGGTTTCACAAGTCCTTTTTCTCAGCTCTGATTGTGTATTTTTCTAGTGAGACTGCAGGTGATCACCTCTAGCTATACCTGGATGGTGACTGTTCCCCCTCTTTAAGAAACCATCTTTCTAGATCTGAGATTATTGGGATCCCCTCTTTTGCTCACTTTGATTTTGTTGGCTGTTACTAAATTGGCCAATGTAAGAGACTGTTTTAAATAATTCAAACTCGACTAACAGATGCCCCTATAAATGGGTTAAATGAGTTTTGTTAAAAAGGCCTAGCAATGCACTACATGACGGCAATTTGACTGTGATGGAGACAACAAATTAAAATGAAAGAGACAAGCCAACCAATCACTTTTCTTAAGGTGTGATCTGCCAATTATCTCAACCAACACAGATCCTAATATTATCATTCTAGACCATATGTGTAATTCTCAGGCAAAAAAGAAATCTTTTAACAAGTCTGTAAGAACTGTTGGCACCCATTCATACCAGCCTGCACTAACATCTTGAGCCTTCTCTTCATTCCAAAAACTATCTAATGAGGGGGGAGCAGAGGAGGTGGGAGAGAACCTAGCCATAAACGTGATTTAGTTACAGGTTCAAAAGAGATAGAAGGAGCTAAGTAATTCTTCTGAAATTTCCTAATCGAGAACGAAATGCTGGCAGGGGTCGCCACTCACAAGCGGGAGGAATATGTGGGGGTCCAGGCACTTTCAACATTCCCAGTGCCCATCTGTCAGCCACACAGTCGCCGAACAGAACGAGCAATTACCAAAGTCCCTTTCAGATATCATCTGTCAACCACATCGAGTCCTCCTGCCAAAAGAAATCAGAACTGAGGAATGCAAAAACAGACTGGCCGTATGGGACCAAGGAGAGGTTCATTTAGGATGGACCTGGAGATGAATAAAGAAAAGGGAAATGAGAGGACTCTTAAAACCATGCACCAGAATATGTTTGAATTACACACCACGAGGCATCAAGGAAGCACAGAGGAGAGAAGCACCATGATGATGCAAACCCACTTTGCTCCACTGCACGTCATACAACTTTAAATCCAAGAAATTGTCTATTCAATCCCAGAACTGGCTCTCTCCAGAAAATGTACACACTGGACTGACCTTTCTCCGTGGCCATCCCATTCCCATACCCTCCCGTCACAGCAGAATTTTTACATCAAGGAAACTGTTTCAATTCATCAAATGTGTATGAAACGTTTTCAACATCTAAAGTGATATAGTGCGGGCTATGGATCTAGAATTATTTTTAAGGTGGAGGGGAGCTCTTTTAGAGTTAGTGCTCTACTACTACAAACCAACGCCTCTCCTGTCTGCTTACAGTCTAGGTGTAGAGAACGTGCACTAAGAATGCAGTATACAGAATGGATCGTAATTAGAAGATACAATATTAGGTGTATACAGTAACTGGGGGGTGAGGTAAAGACTTAGAAGCCACGGAGGTAAATCGAAATGAAGGAGGAAATGGTAAGATTTGGTGACAGGTTCGATCTAGGAGATAAAAGGAATGTGGTACCTTCAAAAGGACATGTAATAAGTGCATACTGACTTCCTATGGGGAAAAAAATCACTTAATGGCTTTATTAGTTGGGACCTGAGCACATCCTTTCTTTGCAACAAATGTGTGTGATCATAATTATAATGATTTGACTGTTGGTGAGCACTTCACCGACAGGTAATATAAAGGCACACTGAACCATCATCTGTTCCATGAGTAATATCATTTTTATTATAATACTCTTTCTGAAAACTTGTTTCTAGCAGATTTGTTATTGCCACCAAAGATAAAGAATAATATTTTAACTCTTAACAGCTTCCAAGTCTTCGCGAAGCATCGCCTCTGCAGGTGACATCTTTCAGATGCATTTGGGTGCAGGGGGCAGAGGTTAAGGTTCTAATGAGAAAAGGAGGAAGAACAGAAAGCAGAGCAGCCAGCGGGAGACACAAGAACTACAACATCGATGAGCGTGGGGACACTGACATTTCAGAGAAGCAACGGCTACATGGACGGACCATGAGCTTCGTCGTTCACACCTGTGAAGAGCAGACACTTTAGGATGAAAGCAGTTATGAGTGGTGGCAGGTCAGCAGCCCTTTTAGACAACCTGGCTGATCTATAGACAGAAATAGCCTTGACCTTAATTAGCCTTTAGAAGGAAACGCCCACCTTAGTAGTAAAATCAGGGCACTCAACAAATATTTTTATGAACAAACATTTTTATTCAGTGTCTATAAAGTGAGAGGAACAACAGCGTTATCAATAAATGCCTGTTCTCAAGAAGCTTACATTCCAGTTAAAAAGCTTGTAATCTAGACTCAGTCTTATTCTCCCCCAAAATATATCTAAAAAAGCATATGTGTGTGTGTGTATTGGTATATATGTATGTGTATATATATATATATATATATATATATATATATTTAAGTAATATATATGTACCTAGATTTTACATATGTATAAATCGCATATATAATCATATAAATGACTATATATAATTATCGTATGTCCGTATGTTCTCGCTCTCCCCTCTCTCCCTCCCACCCCCTATCCCGTCCCCCACCACCCCTGCATTCAAGATCCAGGGCTACTGCTTCACATACTATCACCCAAACTATTAATAAGAGCAGAAGCTTATCAGAAACCTTACCTAATAACCAATGGTAATAACCAGTCATTCACAACACAAAATACTATATATACACACACATACACACACACTGAATAATCACTGAAATGGTTATGACACGTAACAAAAGGTATTTTAAAGGCTGAAGACCATCTCCTCACAGCGGAAGGCAAGTGCCCAGCACCTTCAATTCGTACTGAATACAGGAACATATGCCCCCAAAACCCAGGTTGGCAGGTAAAAGCCTAGCTCTGAGCCCATGAAGTCCTCCCTGCAGGACGGGGCACACCAGTTTCCTCATCCCTAATCCCCTTCTTAGAGTTGCCTCTGGTGACTCCTCAAATGGATAGGCCCAAGCAGAGGACCAGAGGTGAGGCCTTTCAGGGGATTGGATGGGGAGACTAGAGAACTGCCCTATCTGTGCTATCCATCACTGAAACTGGTCCTTCCCCCCTTCTTCTAAATAGCCCGTGGCTTACCTGGACTGCTACCCAAAAAACCCTAGGTTCCTAATTCTCTGTCAGTAACTACGCAGTTCACCTCTCCATATCCAAGTTCTGTCGTTCTGTACAAATGGGGTTCCTTCTAGGTCTGATAGCCTCTGTAAAGTGATAAGTATCATATGCATCATAGACTAGTATTGGCTTTTTTTATTATTAATCAGAAGAAACGCCAAAGTCAACATATTAACTACAGTCAAGATTCAACTGTTCATGTATGATCACAGCTACATATGACCACACTCTTTTGTTTCAGAATGGTATAGTTTCAAATTACGTGTATATAATAAGCACTTTATCATATGCTCACATCTTAAATATTATCTTAGAACCTGGCTAGGGCTTCCTGGTAAATGGGAGATATCTAATTGAAAAATGCAAAAATAATAGTCTGTTTCCCCCAAAACAGTCCCCATTTTTATAATGGGGAAGTAGATTAAATTGGACATTTTCTCATAGTTAAGAATAGAAGGCTGAGTCATAAACCTTTTTAAGTCACTATATGTCATATTTGGATATCACTATTCTCGGATTATTAATCAGCAGTCAAAATCATGCCGATTCAATGGATGACATTTAGAGATGTCCCCAATACTTCCCTAGCATCCCAACAGCTTTTCAAATCAGTAATCTATCTTCCCTGGTTTATTTTACTAAAATTATATTTGTTATGCCAGGAGGAATTCCTTTGAATTATTTTGTATGTACTTCATAACTTTCCAAATGCTAGAAATCTTTCACATACACACAGAGAAACTATCAATTCTTTTTCCTCATGTTGTTCCAAGTAAAACAATTATCCAAGCAGCCTGGTTGTTTATTATTCTTGATATTCTGCTATTTTTATATTGAGTAAGCTTTTACAAGTTTTTCCCCTAGCTAATTGACTTTTCAGTTCCAGTCTTCTTTTCCCGGCAGGTTCATGTTTTAGACTATCCAACAATTCACTGCTATCATTCAGATTGACTCTTCGCATTGCTGCAAATGTGGAGGAGAAATTTAGACAGCATTCTAGGCAAGGCGTTAGGCCATCATGACATGAAAACAAAAGAAAATAGACTGGAATGTGGCGTTAAAGGACCTCTAAGTATAATCAAGTACGACCATTCAAATAATTGTCCTGTTTCTTCCTTCAATACCAAGTGACACTTAAATTTTCATTCATAAACACTACTATCTTTCCCATTATATTCTCTCTATCATCTTCTAGCTTATTTTCACCCAAAGATTCATTAGCAAAGAAAATCTCCATATCTATTTTTTCAGTGAATCCTAATTTTTCATTAACTTTCCTTCTAAAGATATTTATTTGTATTAGCGTTTTCCACATGCACTGGCTCCCTTCTGTTGGATGACATTTTGCCTGTAGGGACCATCAAAGGGGATTGTCTGGTCACTGCTCTCACACTTGTCTATCCTTTAGTGAACCATTAATGACCTACAGTGGCAAAAGTCATCATTTAACAATCCCTTTTTGACACTGTTCCTTAATTGTTCGTGTATTTGAGTTAGATCTGCCTCCAGACTGTAAGCGTCGTACAGGCAGCATTCTGAAACAATTCTAAACTCCACTGTCTAGGAGGGAAAGTCCGCCTGGTGCTCAACTAGGATAATGACGGGACAGCATGGAGACGCCAATACTTACATCAGCATATCCAATCAGTTTCAAATTAAATCATTTTTAAAACAGTTACCATAGCCTTACTTCTTTCAAATGCCCATTTAAAGGTGGGCTCATGCTGGGCAATTTTCCTTTGGTTACTAACAAGCAGACAGCACCCTAAGCAGCGGATCGTGTTGATTTCAGCGGCTTCCTAAATCCTGTTGAAACCTCTACTGGTCAGCCGCTTCGCTTTCCACAACATGAAAACCACACACCAAAAAGATGCTGAGCAGTGGGTCAGAGTCCTGGTTTCACCGCTTCCTAGACGTGTGACCTTGGGTATAGAACATCTGTGTACTTCACCTTCACACATGACGTGCGCCAGCCTTCTCATCGGGTGGCGCAAGTCCCCTCTGCATCTGGGTGGGCACTTTGTTAACCATGTGGATTCTTGGGCCAAGATACCAGACCTGCCGAAGTGGATTCTCTGAGGCTGGAGAACATGAATCTGTATTTCTACCAAGAATCACTTGGGGTGCACTGAAAATTGAGAACCACTATGGCAACAGAGCAACATCTGTTGAATAAAGCAAGTCAGAAACCCTACCTGGTAATGACACTTCTCTTGCCAAATTTGCTTTGTGCAATCAGAAAAAAAAAAAACATCTTCAGGTTTTACTCTCCAAAACTATAAAGTAATGGGAGTGAACTGGGAGATAACATTAACCGCTAAGGCTGTAAGATGTCACTCAGGTTCCCCATCCTCAGTCTAAAGTGGGCTGGCACCCTTATTCCCCTCAGTATGAAAAGTCTGCAGAGCTCCTAAACGCATGAGGTCATCAACATTCACATGGCGCCATCTATTATGCATTACATATTGACGCTACTAACGTTGCTTTCTCACACCAAATTTGAACTGTCAAACGTTTCAGTTTATCCACGGAGGCCTTTCCTGACAGCTCACAATTCAATTTCAGCAACACTGCCATTTTGCTCCAGAAGCCGTTAGGCAAGTATTTGATATTTTAATTGCACTTTGTCATTATCTTATAAAAATGGATGGTGCACAGAAAACCAGAAGTGTGTGCACTGGTAATAGGCACAGATCTCAAACATACTCCAATTGGGACATAGATGTAAAACATCGGGTGTGCAGAAGTACAGAATCTCTAGCAGCTGCTACCTCGTATTTGCTGGGAGAAGCCTGAAAATATAATGATTCCATTATTTAAAAAAAAAAAAGAACAATATTAATCTTTATGCATGAATTGCAGAAGACTGCATCAAGAAAGTGAAGAATTATTAGATATTTTATACCTCTTTTGGCTCTCTGGGAACAGAATTTAATATCCTACCATAATATCTACGTGTCTGAGTATGTGCACATGTATACATATATACACATATATATTTGAAATATAAGCATGCGGATATATTATCTATCTACATTGACATTTTATAAATTATTTTTTAAGGTAGCATAGTATATCAAAAGGTTAAAAAGGGGGAAAAAATCAAGTGAGTATTCTCACATCAATAGTTTTAATAAATGCACAAACTTGTGTAAAAGCCTTTCCAATTTTCTTGACATTCTGTACGATTCTGTATATATGTCCAGGTTTGTTATTTAAAATAGTCTAAACCTTCAGTCAAATGTTAGATCCATAGAAACATAACCTTCAACTATAACAAGATTACCTACATGCATATAACTAATTATAAAATCTTTTACATATTGTTTCCTGAAAGCATTTATCAATGGCAGTCATCCTTCATTCTTTCAAAAAATACTTCCTAGCACCTGTTATGTGAAAGATACTGTTCTAGGCAGACACTAAGGATAAGACAGAAAAAAAAAAACATGGTCCATGTTTCGATGGAGCTAATATTCTGGTGAGTAGTAGACCACGTAAGTTTAACTATGTATCTTTAATCAACTCCTAATGATTGTGCATAATGAATCAATGACATTTCTTAGTCAAAATAACTCAACTTGATCAAAAAGTTTTATTAACTATGGCTTAAAGGGCTGGCCGAGTGGCGCATTGGTTAAGAGCTGGCTTGGGACGCCAGCTCTGAGCAGCGGGACCCCGGTTCGGATCCCACATGAGGGCTAGTGACGCTGCGCCCTCTACAGCTAAGATGGTGAACAATAGCTTGACTGGAGCTGGGCTGTCGTGAGTCACTGGCGACGGCATAGGCTACAGTGGAGCTGCAGTGGGCTGCCGTAAGCTACTGTGTGCAGCTGGCAGCCAGCGTGAGCAGCCGGCAGCTGGTGTGAGCTGCCAAGAGCCGCTGTGAGCGGTCGTGCAGAGGCCGGCAACCGATCTGCCTCACCCGGGAAGAGCACAATGATAATACCAACATGGGCCAGTGAAGCAAAGTCCTCCACAACTAGACTGAAGAACGAAAGGACAGCAACTTGTCTGTTCCCCTCCCCCGATTCCCCAATAAAATCAAAACAAAAACAAAAACAATGGCTTAAGAATTTACTCTCTGTATTGAAAATTTGACTTTTGTCAATCCTAACCCTATTTTAGCCAATATGCAAGTGCTTACTACATGCTAAGCCATGCTGATGAGTACTCCTGTATATCATGTTCACAATCACCCTATGAGATGGGTACTATTATTATTTTCACTACACAGATGAGGATACTGAGGTTGGGATGGGTTAAATAACTATCGCTAAAGTTCATGAAATGATCACTCTCTTATGCTTCCTCTGTGTGACTCTAATTTCTGATCTCTGACTTAAAAAGAGACTACAGATAAAGTACAGATGAGTTTCAAGTTTGGCCCTTGGTCCTCTCACTCCAAACCCAATATAGAATTCCTGGCATTAAAAAGCTATAAATCTGAAATTCATGAAGATATGGCTAAATTAAAACCATGCCCCCCTCAAAAAAAAACAAAAAAAATGGCATCTATTATCTTCACTTCACTTAGGCCAATGCATTTACATACCTTCATGATGATACTGAACTCATGTTCCTTTTTTTTTTAATTACACCACATAGCTATAAACCCCAATAACTATTTAGACACTAACATCATTGCACAGCATCTCTGACATCCCTTGAACTTCACAGCTTGTGTTACTGTTATTTGAAAACAGTTGTCACAGTTCTCAGTTCCATCAGCGGCAGGTATTGAGAGGTTCTCAAGGTGTGGAGCTGAACTAGCAGCAGCAGCAGCATCTGGGAGTGGACATCTGATATGCAAATTCCCAGGCCCCACCCAGACTACAGCTGCCAGATATAACAAAACAAAAGCCAAAACACACCCAACAGCAAGATGCCCAGTTACATGCAAATTTCAGATAAACAGTGAATTTGTTTTTCAGTAAGTAAGCATGTTCCAAATATTGTAGGGGACACACCTTAATCATTAGTTGCTGTTCATCTGGAATTCAAATTTAACAGGGCAGCCTCTATTTTATCTGGCAACTCTCCACCAGAATCAAAACCCAGTCAAAGCCGCTGAAGGCGGATCCCAGCAATCATGCTTACCATGTCCTCGTGTTATTCCCATGAACGCGTCAAGTCTGAGAACCACTGGCTTAGACTCAGCTCCTTCCGGAGCCATTTCTGACCAAGTCCGCACTAAGTTAAATCCTGTGAGTGGGCAGCATCTATAATAGCCAACATGTTTAGTGAACATTCAACTCACTATGTCCCTTCATGGATTTTCTCGTCTAAGGCCCATGAACAATCCCATGAGGTAATTACTATGATTAACTGTTATCATTTCACAGATGAGAAAAATGAAGAACAGAAGATGTGCTTAGGAGAGCCCACCAGTCTATGATGTTCCCTATGGACTCTAGCCATGCATGTCCAGTCATTGGCGTTAGCTATCCGCTGGCTCCTAATCAGCTATGGCGCCCAGTCCACTGTGCTACGGTTCTGAATGGGAAAAGCCTTTCCCTGGGGCACAGGCTGGGATTCTATTTCAAACTACAATGGTACAATTGGGCACCGCAACACTGCTGCTCACCAAATGGGAGGTTTCTATTGCAAGTGCTCACTCACCAGGTTAGAATCCTGGGTTATCTATAGTTGGCTGGGTAAAGCTTGAGTTCATGGAACTTCTTAAACATTACCATTCAGACTGCTGGACCTGGCCTTAGCAAGCCTAGCTCACAAGCCTCACTCAACTTGAGTCCCAGAACAACTTGCAGCTAAGCCTTAGGTTAGGCTATACAAGGTCGGACAATTAAGAACTCCTCCTAGAAAAAGTGCTCCATACCTAATTGCTGAATATCACTATAGTCACCTTCCAAGTATTCCCATTGGGGAGCTATGCACCAACACCAGCACCTAGTCCACCCTTCACAGCAATTTTGGAACTCTTTTCCTGGAATGGCCATCAGAGCTGTCATCATATTGCCCTTGATGTCCTGAATGTCATCAAAATGTCTTCCTTTCAATATCTCCTTTATCTTTGGGTAAAGAAAGAAGTCATTGGGGGCCAGATCAGGTGAGTAGGGAGGGTGTTCCATACAGTTATTTGTTTACTGGCTAAAAACTCCCTCACAGACAGTGTTGTGTAGATGGTGCATTGTCGTGATGAAAGAGCCATGAATTGTTGGTGAAAAGTTCAGGTCGTCTAACTTTTTCACGAAACCTTTTAAGCACTTCCAAATAATAAAGTTGGTTAACTGTTTGTCCAGTTGGTACAAATTCATAACGAACAATCCCTCTGATATCAAAAAAGGTCAGCAACATTGTTGTAACAAGTTCACGAACTTAATTGTCAGACCTTGTATATCAGCTCATTGAGAATAGATTCATATCTGTTTGCTCTTTGTTCTCACACTACATGTCTAAAGACTTACATATTATAAACCTTGAAAAATTATTAAAAGAAGAGTGGAAATCTTAGCCTGTCTCCTATGGGTCAGTAACCAAAATTCTAACTGATCCTAACCTTTGAAATTGTAACTATAAGTTAGTTTAATAAGATACAACTAAAAGTATGAAACAAAGTGACTGAATTTATTACATCTAATTTAATTTTTATGTAAAATAAGTAGAGAAAAAGGGCAAAAAAGTGGGAACTTGACTTTGACCTACAACTGAACAGGCAAAATATAAGAATTCCCATGAAGCAAGTACTCTTTCCATAAAGCTCAATTTGTCATACCCATGCCAAGAAAAATAAAACAAATTCTTAGCACCTTCATTTTCTCACTAGAGTAACTCCAATTCTACAGAATCACATCAAAGAGAGTAACTTACCAGGAAAACTCAGACGGACAAAGTGGCTGATGTCAAAAGACAGTGATCTCAATTTGTAATTCATTCACTTCCTGGCAATTTTGCAGAAACAAATTTCTATCATCACCCAATTTTACATTCATGCGGAAAGTATAAGCGAGTGTATTTGAAGCAGTGGGTTTGAAGACCTTAATTTGCAAGGTCTTCATCTAGTCTGGGATGCGTCCATTTTTTTTTTTCCAACTAACTTATGCCACCCACCTAGTTTTATCAAATCCTTTCCTGCAAAAACACAGACAGAAAATAAGAACCATGTATCAGACACCTCCCACTCAAACCACAAATAACTAGGCCACAGCTGGTGCCCATTCAATTCAACTGTTAAGGTGCTCGGAGGAAAAGGCTTTTAACACATAAGCACACTTGTTAGGTTCTTACAAATAACAAGGGCAACTTAATTTTTCTACACAAGCAAACCCGACGTACCCAGTAGGAAAGAAGGAATAAAGTGACATGTAACGATGGAGGAACAATGACAGGATAAAACTAGAAACCTCACAGCCACCAACAGCTGCAGGGCAATTAAATTCAATACTTACAGATGTTCAAGAGAGAGAGCTAATTTGCCCAATTTGGGTTCTCTTTTGAAAAACATACATTTCTTGAGATTTAAAAAAAAAAAAGCTCATTTCAGTTTGGGTACTTTAAGAATTAAAAAACATAGTTCTCTTTCCTTCCAACACTTTAGTCTTTTTTTATTTGAAATACTGCTATGAACAGCCATTAAAAATGACGACTAATGCCAGAGGGTGACAAGCGACCAGTACGAATCAACCTCCCAAATGCTGACCACAAATAGTCCTTCCTTGGCCTGAAATGGCCATTTTAAATTAAAAAAAAATAAAAAATGTGGCACTGAAATGACTAAAATGATTTCATCCTTGTTTCATGACTTCATGAGTCATCACAGTCCATCCTGGCAGACCAGTGCATTCCTAATGAGTCTCTCTATTATTAAAATTAATTAGGGAAGTATTCAGTTTGACCACAGGGGGGCTAGCAATAGGAAAATGTGATGACTCAGGGACTCAAAATTAAAAGCTCTCCTTAAGAGGCCTGAGGATTACTAAGGACACATTAAGATACTTTTATTTTAGATTTCATGAGAAACAAGGTCCTAGTATGAGACGTGAACCCCACAATCCATTAGTTGTATCATTAGAAACTACAATGAGTCAATGCCCTCAATCCTTCTTTCAATTTGTTGCCTTACTAGGAAATAAAAATATTTCCACTGTGCTTATCTAAAACTAATTGCAATTTCCCAGCTCTTCACACACTTGTGAAAACCAGCTACAGTTAAACTAAGGCTAATATTTTTCCTGGGTAAGAAAGGACTCTGTTTGTCAAGGGGCATTCCGTAACTGCCGAAGCAACGAGGCCCGCTAGAAATGACAAGTCTGGTAGTGCCAGATGAATGGGAATTAGAGAAGCATAAGGCTGCCATGTTGGAAGCAGAGGAGCCTGGGAATGCAGAGCCCACTGTCCAGAAAAAAGCACCCTAAGAGTTTAGTCCAGATGCCAGGCATGGCCCAGGGAAACTTCTGCTGCCTTTTTACCATCACAGCAGAAACCAACCTCTGGGGATGGGTCGCCTGAGCAGGAGGGCAGTGTTGGCTAAGAGGGCAAAAGCCCCCTTTACCGAAGTTCAACTATTTCTGCACAGTAAAATCGAACCAACACAGAGAGAGTCCCCACTCCAAGTGATGAGGACTGCCCAGGGCAATCTGGCCTTAACTAGATGAAGAACGGCATTTAAAACTGACAGAAACAAAGCATAAATGATGTCTAGGGTTTCTAGGACTCTGTGTCCTGCATTGTACAGGCGGCAGGCAAGTAGGGATAATGTCTTCTTAGAAATCATGGAGGGAAAGAAAATGAAGGCTTATTTAAGGAACAGGAAAACTCTGGTGAAAGAAGATAGGGAGGAACTTAATCATCTATGTTACAAAACTGGGTTTGTACAGTTTAAGATATTTTCAAGGGTGATTTTCACCTTATTTGCAAAGATAGATGGTGTTGATTGCCTACCTAAGGCCAATCCAACCCCACTTCCCATGACAAAAAGTAAAATGCCAAATGCCCGCTTTTGCCAACCTTATCTGCAGTGAGGCATGGTCATGTGACCAGACAGGAGCCCAGGTAACCTGAAAAGGCTTCCATTTCTCAGACGAGGGATAGACACATCCTATCCCTTACCCTCTTGCCTCAAACATGAATATAATGACTGTCATTCCACCAGCCACCTTGTGACCACCAGAGAGAAAGGCCAAAAGAATTGTACAGAATCGGCTCTGATGCCACTGAGTCATTTAACCAATTGCCTGTCTTCAGACTTCTTTTATGTGAATAATAATAATAAGCTCTGTTGTAATCGGGTTTTCTGTTACTTACAAGTGAATGCATTCCTATCACATACAAGTGCCACTTTGCTATATCCCCAAAACTGAATCCCCTTGATAGATGAAGCCCCACGACATGCCTCAATGTCAATAGTTACCCCTGAGTGGCAGGACGACAGAAAATCTTTACTTTCTTCTTTTACTCAATCGTGTTGTCTAAATTATTATTCCCTGAAGCTTTATGTGCTTAAACAGAAATTAGAAATGAAGTTTCATGTGACACTAATATAACAATGTAAGATAGTTTAACACAAAAGAAAGATAAAAAAAAAATAGCGAAGCGTACCATCATTCAAATAAGAAGCCAATTCTCTGCTTATAAATCTATAAATTCAGTATATTCCCATCAAAAAAATGATGGGATGTGTAATGGAACTTGACATGCTGGTTCTAAATTTCATCTGGAAGGATGAATACCAGCCAATAATATTTTTAAAAGGGAAAAAAAACCAAAAACCCACAAGGTGCTTGTCCTACGGTTTTCTAAGGATAATGGCATACAGTGCTGAATGGGTACAAGCATGAGTAAATACTGGGTTGTCGGAAAAAGTCATGACGCATTTTTGCAACAAAAAAACATAGAAAAAAAATACGTCATGACTTTTCCAACAACCCAATAGTTTAATTATAATTTCAAGAGATCACAGCACGAGATTCACAGAGCAAAGGCACCGTGGACAGCGAAGGGAGTGAACCAGTCACCACACCTTGAGCGACGTGGTCCTGGGCAGGGCTGGCTACGTTCTCACATGACTCCGTGTCCAGAACACAACGAAGGGCCGCTGACCCAAACCGAGATGTTTGGACTGGGGGCCGAAATGAAAAGAGCAGGAACCATTGATCAAAAGACAGCCTAACGTGAGAAAGAAGAAGGAAACCAATATGAAGAGAAAAGAGGAGATGAGGAATGGGGAGAAAAGAAAAGAGGAAGAACAGAAACCTGATGGCACCGAAACCCCGGCCATTGCTTGTTTTCCCAAGGCTCAGCCACATTTCCTGTTCTGGGTTCGGAGGGACAGCCCGCTCTCCTTAATAATCACCCTCTTGGCTTAAGCTCCCAAAACGGGCTCCTTTCACTAGAGATCAAAAAACTCTCATTTTACATGTGGGGATTAAAATATATTTCGAGTCACTGCAGGAAGGACAGAATTGGTCACTAAAAGGGAGTAGGGCACTGACTTTACATCTGGAAAAAAATTAAGTTGACGTTCTATTTCGCACTTCCACAAAAATGGGGATCAGAGAGCTAGATTTCATAAGGAAAAACTGAACTACGGAATGATAAAAGTCTAGGGGGAAGAAAAGTGTTTTAGGTGTTTTTTTTTTTAATATTGAGGTAGGAAAAGTTTATTTTAAACAAGATTAAAAACCAAGAAGCTATAAAAAAAAACACAGAATTAACACAAAATTTTAAATTTCTGCATAATGATGGATCCTTAAAATTAAAAAATGAGCAACAAACTGGGAGAAAATTTTGCAATACTGAACAAGAAAGGATATCCACAACATACACAAATCAGTAAGAAGTACAGAAAACTGGTCAAGAAATAGGAATAGGCCGTTTGGGGGCCGGCCGAGTGGCCCGTTGGTTAGGAGTTGGCTTGGGATGCCAGCTCTGAGCAGCAGGGTCCCAGTTCGGATCCCACATATGAAGGCCAGTGACGCTGCGCCCTCTACAGCTAAGATGGTGAACAACTGCTTGGCCTGGAGCTGTGCTGCCATGAGTTGCCGGCGACGGCGTAGGCTGCAGTGGGGCTGGCCGGCAGCTGGCATGAGCCTTTGTGAGCTGCCGTGAATCAACGTGTGTGGCCGTCCAACGGCTGACGAGCGACTGCCTCACCCGGGAAGAGCACAATGATAATACCAACATGGGCCAGTGAAACGACGTCCTCCACAACTAGACTGAAGAACAAAAGGACAGCAACTTGTCTGTTCCCCTCCCCCAATTCCCCAATAAAATCTTTAAAAAAAAAAAGAATATGCCGTTTGGAAAGAAAAACATAGAAATAGACACACATATCAAATGCAAACCAAGGGGGCTGGGGTAACTGGTTTAACTGCTTAAAATCAGAAATCTGATCAACATTTTACATAATTACTGTGTATTATCATGTATTTTCCCTCTTATGCCCTTTAGTCTTAAAACAATAATGAGGGCTAATGGTCAGTCGTATGGCACCCCTGGAGGTACCAGAGCTGGGCACAGACTTTCTTCTGCCCCTCGCCCGTCTCTCAGACGCAGCCATCACCAGCATCCCCCTTCTGAGCAACTGAAAGCTTATTAGGTGACTGGAAGAAGCATTTACAGTGTTAACTCTCAGATACCTTAAATGATCAGGATTCTATTAAATAAAATTTATATCTCATATTTCTTTAGTGAGCATAAGCACAGCCTATGGGGACTACCAGAAAAACAGAATATATATTAATTCCTTTAAAACTGGGGGGGGGGGAAGGGAAAGAGACTTAAAGAATATGTACGACATTTGTTCATAATTTCCAAGATTATTCTTCTAATTTAAAAGGGGGGGGAGGGATTAGCTTAAACACATTTTTCTCATTAAATTACTCAGTGTTTACTCACCCCCCAAAAGTACCTCAGGTATTTCATGAACTTAAAAGAAAGTGTATTATTCACACTTTAATTGAAGAAATTGATTATTATGAAGTTATACCCAGAAAAGGAATATAAAATAACATATGTGGTAACTCCTGTAACTATAAATTATATCTGAACTCTAATAAGCCACAATTATAATGCTCTTATTAGAGTTCCCTTTTACACATATCCTGGGATTTACATTTATAACAGATTCCAGGGCAAAAAAAAATGTTTTTACAGAAAAGAAAAGATAGGAAGGGAGGGGAGGGGAGGGAAAGGAAGGACGAAAGGAAGAAAGCAGCCAAGCAAAATGCCAGTTACCATGTCCTTTCAGGAAGCATTTCACCGTGGGCATTTTAAATTCTAACAGGCATCTTTCTGCTTTGCTCAAGGAATAAAAAGCAGATGAGTTAACAAACATATGACATGGGTCAGAAACAACACGTGAGTGGAAAACACATCATGCTAATTCCCCGTGCTGGTGCTCTTTGAAGTACAATGGACTACTGGGTTTGGGCAGTGACTGTCAGGAGAATTTTCTTGACTATTCAGAGCTCTATAGGAATCATGCATGTTTCATGCACCACGCACCTGCATTGTAACAGCCCGACAGATTCTAAGAGTACGAGCCTAACAACTCTATTCAAAATAAAAGTCTAGTTATTTTAAAGTTCACGAAACATGGAAAGCTTTGATTTTACAATTAAATCGCTAACAGTGGGCTCCTGAAATCCCTCGGCCATTTTCAGAGTGCACACGGCATGTGTCAGCTCTCTGGCAGGGCATCAACGTGCCACCTAAGATTTCTGTGTTTGTTTTACTTGGGCAGAAGGGGAGACCAGGTGGCCGCTGAAAGGCTGTGACGACGTTCTAAAGGGAGTCAGGTTGGACAGAAGCTGCCGTGTCTGTGCTGGAGGGATGGGTGTCAGTCTCCTCGGTCACCCGCGGAAGTGCAGCGCTCTGTTCTGAAGAGCTCAGGAGCCAGCACTGGGTAAGAGGCACGCGGAGACTTCAAACGCGGCCCACCTCTACCTCTCCAACAACCGCACTCCTTCCCTGACTTGCTTCATCCACACTCATTTGCCCCCTCATTCTCTGGAAACGGGACGCGGAAAGGGTGGGCACAGTCCCGGGCACCAAGGCTCCCTCGCTGACGTGGCTCCTTTCCTTCTCACTCCGACATAACCGCGGCTCCCCCAATACCACGCCCTCAGTCCTCTACTCTTGAGTCCGCTCCCTGTCTCAGCATTTCATTCATCATTTCCACCAACACCCATCCAAAAATGCTCCGTTAATGCCTCATCCCCTGTGCAGCCCCTCAATTCTCCCCGCAGTGGTTAACTGCTATCATAATACTCCCTTTGTAGCTCTCCAGCACCTACGTGGAAATGTTTATCTTCCACACCGAAATCTGTCCTGATAGTGGGACTTTATTTTTTTTTAACACTTGATGCATTTATTTTGACATCCAATATTATTTTATATTAATTTCAGGTGTACAGCAGAGTGGTTAGACATTTATATAATTTAAGAAGGGATCCCCCGGACTCGTCTAGTACCCACCCGGCATTCTACACAGTTATTACCATATTATTGACTGTATTCCCTGTGCTTTGCTTCACATCCCCATGACTGTTGTGTAACGGCCGATTTGTACCTCTCAATCCCTTCACCTCACGGCACATCTTGTTTCTTTAAACCCTGGCACAGTATATTCTGTTAAATGTAAAGTGGGAACTTGACTTGGCCTTTCTGAACAGTGTGGGCGTCATGCATGTGGCAGTGACGTGGGGATTGAAGATGGAGGCTGACCAATGGGGAACGAAACAATAAAATAAGGCCGAGCGGAACAACGTGGGATGGGAAGAGTGAGGCAAGAAGCCTCCTTTCAAAATAATAAGAACTGTACGTACGTATGGATGGAAATCCCATTTTAGGGTCAGAATCAGCGACAGGAAACAGCCAGAAGGGACTATTTGTACTGAAATACAAGCCATTAACTTGAGCCACGCTAACAGCAAACGACTGCAGCGGCAACTGCTGGCTGCCGATAATTAGTTTAGAGCATATTTTCACATGAATATTTTATCACGCAGCATAAAACTCGTTATGGAGAAGAATGAGAGAACCAGGATGTCTGAAGGCTCTGGTGAGGGGTGATCTGTCAGGTCCCAATAAAAAGCCTTCTCGGAGAAGGCAGGTTTAGTGGTTCAGCGAGACTGGATTTCACTAAAGGGACAACAATCCTTTAAGAACATATCTGACGACAAGTTAAAGAGTACTGGTCCCAAACTACACCTCAACAAACTCTGGACAATCATCAACAGGCAAAAAGGAGTTAATGGAAAATCCCCTCAAGTGATGATTTTTTTTTGCTCAGTGACGCAAACACCCCATTTCTATCAGAAACTTCATATTATGTCCGGCTAATTCTGTCATAAGAGCATAGTTACTTATGTGCTTACGTATAAAAGGTGAACAGTTCAAAATCCTGAATATTAAACACTGCATTTTGCATGCTACCTTGGAATGTGTCAAATTGTTATTTTTACTTCAAAAGCAGTTGTATACTGAGTGTGTGTAATAATCGCACACAGGTAAGAGTCTCATGAGCATTATCTCATTTAATCATGAGAATTATCCTATGAGATAGGTACCATTATTGTCCTTATTTTGTAGATGACAAAATAGCAAAGAGATGCTACAGTACAGACCTTTAAAATCATGCAGCTGAAGCAGCAAAGCTCAAATATAAACCTGGTTGGTCTGATTTTAAAGGCTGTGCTTTTTCTCCAGATGTATGTATGCTTCAAGTGACCCCAGGGCTTCTGGATATAATCGTAGTTTCTTAAGAGAAACAAAGTTAATGTCTATGAACTTCATTTAAAAAAATAAAAACAGGGCATAGGAGTATTCCTCAAAAAAATTATTATTTTTAAGAAAAAACTGTAGCTAAAAGAAGAAAAAAGTTATAGGTTATCTTTGAAGATGAGATCTGAAATGCCTTACCTGAGAAAATAGCTAGCATACAGTTAAAATAGTACCATCTTCTTAACCACTGCACACTCGGTGACCAGCAAAGAAAAAAAAGGCATTTTAATTATTGCTAGTTTTTCAATCTATTTAGATACCTTACACTATCCATACACAAAATTGCCAAATCTAGCCTAGTCCCTTAGGCTGAAGGGGACTCAATAAATATTTGTTCATTGTTATTTAGATAAATACCTTGCTGAGGCCATGCTGCGTTACAGAAATTAATCCATACCCCAGGGATATTACAGGGTAGGTTCCACTTTGGAATAGTTTCTAATCCACCGCTTTCTCAACTATGTTTCATTCCATAGCAGTCTTGGAGGTTTCTATATACTCCGTGACATAATGCTCTACCTGAGGGGAACTGGATGAGGAATCTTTAATCCAGCTTTTGATACCACAAACATATACTGCATGTAAGTTGCAAGGATCAGGGTTATAAAAACTTAGTAAGACATGATTCCTGCCCATAAGGCTCTCACAGTCCATGTGGGGAGAAAAATATTGGGTTGTCGGAAAAGTCATGATGCATTTTTGCAACGAAAAAAAATAGAAAAAATACATGACTTTTCCGACAACCCAACATATAAATAAAAAATTATAATACAATGTGATGATTGTTAACATATAAGGCGCTAATAGACAAGGAGAGAAAAGGCATTGAATTCTGTCTGAGAGGTCAGGAGGGGGCTTTGTTGATGACAAGTGACATGCAGGACGCTGGCCTGTAGCATGACAGGCAGGCTTTGGAAAACAGCAGTTTCGAGTACAGTAATGAAGGGGAAATGACGATGGCTGCAAAACCTAAAACCTGAAATGAGCCCTGTGGTTAGAATTCTGATTCATGGTCATTTTGTTGGAGAAAGAAGGTCAATTTGGTAGTGCTTAAAAGCAGGGAAGATGCAAAATGGCACAGAAACGGCCCCAGCACTGGGTGAAGCTTGGCGGGCAGAGGCAATGAATTTCTCTACCAGAGATCCATTTATTTGGAAATGGAAAAAAATTATAACCATTTTAGTTTTGGTGTAGAGAGCTTAGGAACTTAGAATTTAAACATATGCTCAAGATACTTGTTACTCAATCATTATTAACAATCAAGACTTGTAGAGAACGGTATTAAATTATTGAATGCTAATACTTAAAACTTCATCAACCTAAGGCAATGCAGGCTCTGAGGGTTTTATGGTTTTCAGAAATAGGCTGGGGCTGCATTCCCACAGACACTACCGGCTGACATGGTGTAAAGTATGACTTAAGAAAAGCTGATAGCCAGAAATCACAATTTATATGACAGATAAACTCAAGTTTTTAGCTACAGAAACTGAATTTTCACTTTCAAGAAAACTCACTTCTGCATTCCTCTAAACAGCAATATTTCCTAAGGAACCTACATTGTAAGATATATTTCAGATTTTTATTTATGTATACTACATAAAATAGGAATATTTATAGATCTACATAAAGTCTACTTACGAGGTAAAGGAACACTGAAACTCTACAGAATTGACACAGGCGGGGGCAGGAGGCACTGGCGACACGCTACATGAAAGGTAAAAACCTACCACAATTTTTAAGTTTTCCAACAGCAAATAAAACCTGGACCACTTCTCACTGTGTTGGTAACTAGAGAAAATGTAATCGGGTCATACCGTCTCCCCCTGGCTGCCATCCTCTATTCCTGGCTCCCTTTATCTATTCCATTCTATAAAGGGAGAGTTGGATCTAGTCAAGTGGGGAAAATAAAGGTAGAAAATCATATCTGAGGTGGAACTTGGCAGATCGGATTTATTGGGTAGAGACAAAGTGAGGTTAGAAAGGAGAAGAGATTCTAGGCAGGAGGCCCAGAGGCTGGAGTGGGGGATGGGGGTGAGGGAAGGACAGAAGAACAGCTGGAAGAACAGACAGGTGGTACAGTGCAGAAGTCTTGGAAAGGAAACTGACACCTTTCGAATATTACTCCAGGGCTACTCAACACGTTTTATAGAAGCCAGGGATGGGGGGTTACGTCAGTGGGAGACAGACATAATCGAAGGGCCACTGACTTAACTGGGGCAGCGGGAACGAAAACCAGGGCACATTACACACACATTGTGATGCCTCTTTTACATGGATATCACACGTCATAAAGCATTCCATGCCCATTATCCCATTGGATCTTCATAACAATCCTGTAAAGTAAGTAGGATATAGAATACTGTCCCTGATTTATCAACAAAGAATCAGTGGCGGAGATCCTGGAACCTGCCCAGTGTCACCTACTCCCTAGGAAATGGCACGGGCGGTGTTAGAACTCAGGAACGTCAACCCAATGGTCCTTTGCGTATACAAAAGGTGAGCGGAGCAGACATGAGGAACGGTAAGTTCGGCCCCTTCCTTTGTTATCTCATCAAGTACACTGTGTTCAAAGGTTTAATAAGAATTTTTTGAAGAGGAGGGTAAACATAATACATTAATGGTAAGATGTGCCTTGATTACAGAAACATTTAAAAGTGAAAAAAATAAGAGTTTTCATTATTTTTTTTTAAAGATTTTTATTGGGGAATTGGGGGGATGGGAACAGTGCTGGGGAATTGGGGGAAGGGGAACAGACAAGTTGCTGTCGTTTTGTTCTTCAGTCTAGTTGTGGAGGACGTTGCTTCACTGGCCCAAGTTGGCACCATCATTGTGCTCTTCCCAGGTAAGGCAGATCAGTCACCGGCTTCTGGACAGCTGCTCACTGCGGCTGCTGGCCGCTCACGCTGGCTGCTGGCTACACACGGTAGCCCATGGCAACCCACTGCCACAGGGGCTACAGCCTACGCCGTCGCCGGCGACTCACGGCAGCCCAGCTCCAGGTTGAGCTGTTGTTCAGCATCTTAGCTGTGGAGGGCAGTGTCACTGGCCCTCATATGTGGGATCTGAACTGGGGCCCCCTGGCTTCCCAAGACAGTTCTTAACCATCGCGCCACTCGGCCGGCCCAAGAGTTTTCATTATTGAGGCAATGTGGGTTCAGTCCTTTGCACCAGACTCTGAGCCAGGGGCCATGAATATGGCGTCGGATACTTTCCTGCAGGCCAACTGGGCTGTCTTGACGAGACATGCATCATCAGCTCTCTCACCAGTTGGGGGGACCACCCCTCCTCCTCACCCCCATTCCACATCACCATCAGGTCTCAGCAGAAGGGACCTGTGGTAACTGTCCAATGTGCCATACATCCCTGGAGGTGGCTATGGTTGAAAGGAGGCCATGCCTCATGTATCTGGCTTTCAAAATAACTTCCAATATCAATAATGATGCCTCGGGCCGGCCCAGTGGCTCAGTTGGTTAAGAGCTTGCTCAAGTGTGCGAGCTCTGAGCAACAGCGGTTCGATACCCGGCCCGAGCTGAGCAGCCGCTGAGCTGCCAACAGGTGGCAGGATGGCTCAGCTTAAAAAAAAAAAAAAGAAAGAACTATGCCTCAGTTTCCCTAACATGTGGGTATCAATAAAATATCTCCAGTTAAAAGTCTCAGATGTTTGCTAGACTGCATACCGGAAGCACCATTTTTTTTGTTTTCACAGGACAAGAATCACACACAGATATTGTGATTTCTGCCCTGTCTGCTAAAACAGCTGCTTTGAAGAGAAGCTGAAACATTTAAGACGCAATGTAAAACAATGCTAGCTGACATATAAACCAATAACTCTGTCTGGAGCTGAGAGAGGCATTTTTATGAGGTCTGAAAAGCATGGTTCAATGGAGCCATGTTGTGTCTTTCTCATTTCTGAAATCAAATGTTCTTAATGATATAAAACAGCTGCAATATCACACAGTCGGAATGCAACCCATTTTATTACTTTTTATATTCAATCAAAATGCCAAGTGCCATTCACAACACCATTATTCCTGAACCATGAAAACGTATTTAAATTCATTAATATTATTACTTTTAAAGATATCCAAAATGATCTAACTCTATCTTCTCATGAAGACTCAATAAAATAAAATTAATTTCCTTCTCCACTCCGCAAGTCAGAAATGGATACACTGCACCCCGCTGTTAATGAGGGGACAGAAACACTGCTGCGTATTGTGCTAATGCACTCGTTTAATGACTTATCTTTTTCTTGGTAATTACTATAACAGTAACTCATCCCAAACTTCAGCATTTTCACACTGCCATATTATTTCCATTTTCATCTTTAGCTTGCTTACCTCTTGGACACATTTAAATGAATGAAAATCAGCTAGATTACAGGTGGTAAAAACCCCCAAAGCAACACCATATGGAGATCCATATGCTTGGGCACTATGTCAGCATGTGACAGAATCCTGGAATGTAACTTCAGAGCAACTGACATCCCCCCCCCCCACCCATCAGCTCTCTGTGCTGGTGGTCTAGAACATTCGCATCTTACACCTTGTGCTAACATATTCAATGCCTGACTCCAGAATACAGTTAAGTAAAAAAATGCACAGCAGTACCTCTCCTCCTTCCAAAAAAAGTAAACAGAGCAATCTCAAAACAACTGAAATTACAAAAACATTATCTCTTTTTACCCTAGGCCAGAAAAACCACAAGAGGAAGCTTTCCTTTCTGAAGAAAACCCCAGGAGGACAAAATAAAACGGCAAAGCAGTGGGTGGCTACAACCGTGAAGTGTATGGCAGCGGTACAACTGAGAGGTATGCAAAAGCTGGGCATTGCTCACACAGCAAGGGTCGTTTATAAAAGGTAACAAAGGAACAGACGGTTGAGTTAGAAACCAGGCTTCGCGTCACACTACTCATTATGACATGATCGGGAACCACCTCTCTGCTGGGGAACTGCATCAGTCCAGGTTCCAGCAGACAACACAAAACCAATAGAAGACATATGTTAAGAGTTTATAAGGAGTTGGGGGCTGGCTAGGCAAGTCCCCAGTCCTAGGGCAGCTGGAGGGAACGGCAGGCTCTAGCCCTCAGGCCCTAGCTGCAGCTGTGGTCCCCAGATAGAATTTCTTCTTCAGGGAAGGGGCACCTCCGCCTCTAGGGCCTTTTGCTGATTGAATTAGCTCCGCCCAGGTTATCTGGGATAATCTCCCATATTTACAGTGGGCTGATTATGGACTTACTCATCACAATAACATACTTTTCCAGCAACACCCAAATTAGAGTTTTACTGATGGACTAGGGACTGTGGCCTAGTGAAGTGGACATATTAAAAAGACCATCACAGATAATAATTGGAAGATGGCACATGCCCTCCTCTGTGGGGTTAGCGACCAGTACAGCCCTCACAAGTTGTACCCCACCTAAGTGTGAGTGCTTAGGCATTCTTTTTAATTCATAAGAACGGGTGATAAAGCACAAAAAGCCTTTCACTAATGATAACGCTGGTGGTAATAAAAAACCATAAGGCCATTACTCTTGAAGACAAGCTAGATGTCATTAAATGCTAGATTTGCTCAGAGATATACGTTTTACAGTCTCCAACTTGGAGCTATATATTTTTAAAAAAACCATTATTATTTAAATTCATGTAGGAAAAAGAATTGGTATTATAAGTGATGCCCATAAATATGTAATAAAACAAGCCTAAGCAGGGTCTGGTATCTAATACAACAGAACATTATGCTGAAAAAAGGCTAAGGCTAGTTTTAAAGATTCTTATTGGGGCCGGCCGAGTGGCACGTTGGGTGGGAGTGGGCTTGGGACGTCGGCTCTGAGCAGCAGGCCTGCCGGTTCGGTTCCCACATGAGCCAGTGACGCTGCGCCCTCTGCAGCTGGGATGGTGGACAGCAGCTCGACCTGGAGCTGGGCTGCCGTGGGTCGCCGGCGATGGTGTGGGCTGCAGCCGGCGATGGTGTGGGCTGCAGCCCCTGCTGCCGTGGGCTGCCGTGAGTGGCTGACAGTCGGCATAAGCAGCCGGCAGCCGGCGGCCGGCGTGAGCTGCCGGGAGCCGCTGTGAGCAGCAGTCCAGTGGCCGGCAGCTGGTCTGCCTCAGCCGGGAGGAGCTCAGTGATGATGCCAACATGGGCCAGTGAGGTGACGTCCTCCAGGACTACACTGAGGAACAAAAGGACAGCAAATTGTCTGTTCCCCTCCCCCAATTCCCCAATAAAATATTTTTTAAAAAATGATTCCTATTTATGGAGCAGCTACTGTGCATCTGGCGTTCTCCTTGGTGCTGGGGTCACGGTGGTACACAGGAAGACAGGGTGCCTGCCTTCAGAAGGCCTCTTTTGTAAATATAAATGATTTATTACAGAACATCTCTTTCCTACCAGAGGAGGATTGTTTAATACCTAATGAAAGTGATAAGAGTTTCGTAACAAAAGCCATGGCTTAAGTTCAAACACAAAGTCTTAAAGCATACTTCATAAAAGTTGTGATTCATAAGAAAAAGTCAGTTGAGAAACAAATTTCATTAGTGTCCTACCACTGTGGCTAATGGAAAGTAAAAGCACATAAGTTTCAAGAATAAATCTGTCAAGGAAAAAGAATGACAAACAGAAATGTGAATTTTAACAAACAGCGCTGCATATCATAGTTTCGCAGTCATGTTAGTAGGAGCAAAGGTTACTAGACTATTATGTACATGACAATTCAGGATTAAAACTGTGTTCCAGACTTCAAGAAAGCATCTGCCAAGATCTCTTATGCTGCCCTTGGTTAAAATGCATGTATAAATATAAGCAGAACAACAGACTTGGGTAGATTCAAGTACAACACCAAGAGAATCTGATAAGTGAATAAATATCAACTTAAGAGAACGTTCTCTAGTGTCAAACATGGAGTCTGCCCCCTTTGCTTTTATTTTGGTCAGCGATTTTCAAGTTCTACAACAGAGCAGAAAATTCAGCCGTGTAAGAATGGAATGGTATCTAGAAAAGGCAACTTATAGGGACAGAAAAGTTGCAGAAGCGGGCAGGGGGAAAGAGGTTGACTATAAAGGGTACCAGGAAACGTTTGGAAATGAGGGAAAATGTTCTATCAATTGCGGTGATGGTTATATGACTGCATATATTTGTGAAAACTCATCAAATTGTCCACTAAAAACAATGAGTAAATTTTACTATATGTAAAGTACATCTCAATAAACTTGATCTTAAAAAGAATAACATACACAAATGTAGCTTTAAAATAACACCAATGAAAGGCCCTTAAAAGTCAATATGAATCAACAGAGTAACTAGCTATAAAACTTATCTAGAGTAATATTAGGTTACAAAAAAGTAACAGATGTACAGCATCTACAAAAAGAGAACGAAATCATCCTGCTCTCCTCTAGACAGGTCAAATCAGGTCTGGAAAAGAGCATCCATTTTTTAAGAGTGATCTGAACCAGCTGACACAGTCAAAAGTATCAGTCGGAAAGGCAAGGGCACTGGAAGCCTGGAAATCCACCTTAGAAACTGAGGGTTTTCACCTGGAAAAGAGGAGGTTCCGTGGAGCACGCTGGGCCACTCCCGGGGATCATAGCGCTGCCATGGGAGGCTGCGACCAGACATTCTCTGAGGCCCGACGGGGTCAAGCGAGGACCTGTATGTTTGCACGCAGTAGATACAGAATGGAAAACTACTGGAAGAAGTAACGCAGAAAGAATTCAGGGATAGGGAGAGCAGTCAAACTAGAAGGCTTTGAACATTTTAATACTGGAAATAGTTCCAGCGAGCGAAGGAAAGCATCTGAACTGGGAACCTGTAGCAGGAAGGTAAGAAAATTATTTGAATGTAAAATCTAAATGATGTGGTGACAATGAGACTGTAAAGAAGAGAAAGGGAAGTTAAACCAAGTTATGAGATTTAACGGGAAAAGGGAAAGAACCAATAAATATTAAATGGCTTCTTGGTATCAAGTGCTGCTGCAGGTCATCTACACACATTTAGTCCTCAGAATAAAGCAGTGAAGGAGGTATTATTACAAGTCCATCTTCAGAAAAGAGAAAACTGAGGCTCAGAGAGGTTCAACATCTTGCTCAATGTCTGAAAACTGGAGGAGCTAGGACTCGTACATGGATTTCACGTGAAAACCCACACTGTGTCCAACGAACACCAATGTTGACTCCCAGAAGTAGGATTTACTTACCTGGAAAATTAACTTTTGAGAGACACTTCATTTCTTAATGATAGTAACAAATGAGGCATTACTTTATTACTTTTTCTCCATAAAGCAAGTCTTGAACCTCATGTGGAGAAGGGGGAATCTCTCATATATGAGTATTTGGCAAAGAAATAACTTCTACCCAGATAAAAAAAAATCCTTAAGGAACCTTTTTAATCCCTCACACATTCTCAAACACCAAGTATATGTACAAATCTCTGGACTTTTAAAATCCCAAAGTGAAATGGAATTAAAAAAAAAAATAGGGCAAAAGGTGAAGCGTTACGCTCCTGTCCGTTCAAACCTTATCTTACTATTATTTCACGTATGAGATACAAAGCCCTGAAGCGTGCTGACCAGGAGGAAAAAGCAAGGAAATCTACAAATGGAAGATAACAAGGCTTGTACACCAGCCAATCAACCCAGCACATCAATATCCTGTTGCTTTAGAAACAGAACATGAAAGGTTACTGCTTTAATTCCCCTGATTTGGTTAAAGCTCACATTTGACAAAATACCATCTAACAAACTTATTAGCATGGTCCTGGAGATCAAGAATAGAGGAAAGGAGAAAAAAAAAACAAAAAACAATGAGGGTTGAGGTTCTGAAATTGCAGTTAAAATACAAAAGAACAAAGGCATTAGACACTGTGAGGTGACCTAATTTAATTTGCAATAGGAGTTGATAAAAATGGATTCTCAAGTCCTTGATCCTGACCAACAAAAGACAATTTCAAACTGAACACAGGAGATTCACGTGGAGAAGTCAAGTAAATCAGGGTCCTACTGGGAAAACAAATGAATGACGAAGTTGCTGTAAAAATCACTTTACCAGCAGGAATTGTACTAAATTTCAATTTAACGTGATCTTTAAATGATTAGGGGATTAGAGGGAAGGCAGATAAAACAATGAAGACATTAGTCCTAGACATGCTGTGATTATCAAGATTTAAAATTTTATTTTAGATCTGAAAAGAAAAAAGAAAAGAAAAAAAAAAGAACCAAAGCCCAAATACCTGGTAAAAATTTATTTTACATATGTATTTTTTCAGTCTGCTTGGGTATAATTTTTAAGTTGTGTTACAAGCACTGATGATGAGAAATCTTTTATTTTCTGCAGAAAAGATATGCTGAGTTCTTAACACTTTCATTTCCCCAAAGTACCATTATTGGATGCCAAAGGCCAGGCAAAAAAAAAAAGAAAAAAATAGATGTATATAATAGCAATCAAAGTGTAGCCCCTGGCCCTTACTATTTAACTTTGTTCAGAAAGGTATAATTCAAAAATTTCTAAGTAATGCTATTTCTTGGGGAAATAAGATAAACCTAATTTCATTTACAGGCTAACTAAAGACTGAGGGCCCATCTATCATTTTTAGAATGCCAGCCAGCAGATAAGATTAGTTCCTGTCACTCTCAGCACTGTCAAGATGACTCAATATGATTGCAAAGTCAATTTTTATGGCCATATTTGAACGAATAATAAATGTTCCCATAGAGGCTCCAGTATGAGGCTCTCAAAAAATTTGACTGATACAGAGGATAAGCGACAGGCACACTTCTTTCTACCAGTCGGTTCATATTATAATCTCATACCACTCTTTTCTGAAGGAGATCTGGAAGGAACCACTAAAATTATTAAAGCCTGGATAAGAGCAGTATAGAAATAAAGATTAAAGGAATTGGGATTATTTATTGTGCCTGAAGACAAGACAGCATAAAGATAACCTGATAATCGCTATTAAATATATGAAAGCTTATTTTATGAAAGATAGGTGAAGCTGTTCAAGTGAGCAACTCGAGCGAAAATGGGAATTAAAGAACCAGGTGACATGAGGAACGAAACCTGTCCACAGTGGAACCATTTAGATAGCGAAGGTATGAAAAGACTTTTTTGAAACTCAACACTAGAGAATATCAACTGAATAACAATTTGGGTGGAGTCAATAGAATTAATTAAATCATATCTGGATACTCAAGGTAATCTTCTGAGATTCCAAAGAAATATTGAATTAAATGGAAATAATAAACAGAAACACATAAATCTGCCTGGGGAAAAAAATCTTAGGCTATACAGATTATGTCAGGAAACTCAATTTACATTCAAAATGAATTTTGGAAGAGTTATTAAAAAAAAGTTCTCTGATTTACTTCTTAAATCATTACCAAAGGAAAATAAGTATCAAAAACATAAATTGAAAGAGTTTAAGGACAAATCTAAAAAGCTCAAGTGTCCCAAAACACTCCAGCTGTTGTGTGCGGTCTAACTAAATAAAAATAAGCAAAAAATTATTTTGATAGCTGTGGTCATCTTACAGCTATCAATTAGCATATTTCTAGTCTAAACACACTTAATACTATTAATATGTTTAATCTCTAAGTTTAATTCTGAATTCATCAACAAGTTTGAAAAGAATAATTTAAATTCAAGTTTTTCTGAATACATAAAAAAATCAAACTGATACTGATAATCAAGTACAGAATTTAATGCCATTCATTCAAATCAGTTTCAAACCATTTCAAATCATTTTGTGGATACATTTAAATGGGCATTCTCTGGCTATCTTCAAGAAGACAAGAGGTAAGTGCTGGCGAGGACGTGGAGAAAGGGGTACCTTTTGGACTCTTGGTGGGAATGTAAATTGGTGCAGCCACTATGGAAACCAGTATGGAGGGTCCTAAAATATTGAAAATAGATCTTATGACCCAGCAATCCCTCTTCTGAGTATACATCCAAATGAAATGGAAACAGGATCTCTGGAAGATATCTTCACTCCCATGTTTATTGCAGCATTACTCACAATAGCCAAGATATGGAAACAGCCTAAGTGTCCATCAATGGATGAACGGATCAAGAAGCTGTGATACACACACACACACACACACACACACACACACACACACACACAGAGAAATATTACTCAGTCACGAGAAAGAAGAAACAACACGGATGGACCTCAAGGCAGGACACTATGCTGAGTTAGGTAAGTCAAACAGAGAAAGACAAATACTGATGGTATTATTCATATGTGAAATCTAAAAGGCTGAACTTGTGAAAACCAGAGAGTAGAATGTGGGTACCAGGGCTGGGGGGTGGGGGAGTTGAGGAGATGCTGTTTAAGGGGACAGGCCTACAACTAGTAGATAAATATTGGGCTGTCGGAAAAGTCAAGATGCATTTTTATAATGAAAAACAGAAAAAAATACGTCATGACTTTCCCGACAACCCAAAAATCCTGGGGAGCATACAGATTACACTCAACAGGAGCATACAGATTACACTCAACAGTACTGCTTTATGAATGTCACAGCTGCTAAGAGACTAGGTCTTAATTGCTTCCACCATAAAAAAGAAATGATAATTATGTGACATGATAGAGGTTCTAGCTCACGCTACGGAGGTAATCACATTGCAACCAACATATCAAACCAACACGTTGTACACCTTAAACTTAACCAATGTTATAGGTGAATTATATCTCTGTAAAAAGTAAATAAATGGGTGTGCATTCTCCAAGCGACATTATTATTTCAAAACGATTTTTAAAAACAGGTTTATGAAATGCACTTATCCTGTGTACTAAAAAAGAGACAGAAGAGGGTCAAGTGTGGGGGGGGTGTCAAACATTGGGTTGTCGGAAAAGTCATGATGCCTTTTTTCTGTGTTTTTCATTGCAAAAAATGCACCACGACTTTTCCGACAACCCAATATATGGGATAGAAGGAGAACTGACTCTGGTTGGTGAACACATAATGCAATGTATAGATGATGTGTTATAGAAATGTACACTTGAAACCTATGTAGTTTTGTCACCCCAATAAATTTTAATAAATAGAGACAGAAAGATACAAGAATTCAGGATCTCACAGTCTCCCAGGAATCTAAGGTGCATGACGGCCACGAGACAGACTTGAGCCTTTGCCTTCCTCACTGGTAAACCTGCACTCATGTGATGCAAAGATGGCACCTCGGCAAAACTTCTTTCCCCCAAAGTTACTCCCAACACTGCCTAGATTTTTCTTTTCTACTTTGTCATATGGCAGACAATAGCAGCAAGTAAAGCCCCAAGTACACAAATTAGAATTTTTCTTTAAAATACAAACATGCCTGCGTGGATAATTCACAGCTAAGTGGACGTATTTATGGGGCACCATGCATCACTGTTCCCAAGTATTTATGGTCAACAGCTTTAAAGGCATCAGGGAGCTGCTACCCAGGAGTGCTAAAGAATCCAGTAGGTAAGAGTGATGAACATTCTAAGAAAATTAATCTGAGTGCCATTTGCGCATGTGCTCATTGATGGCATGCTTCCGGTGTAGTTCATAAGTCCTCAAATTGTTTGAAAAAAGGGGGAGAATCATTTCCAATATGGAAAAAAATGTAAAGACTACAATTAGTTTAATTAAACCTCATTATTTCATATAGACATAAATATTCAAAATATGGGCCATGATTTTCCTTATTGGTGCCTATTTTACAGTGAAAACTTTCATGTCCCTAGAATTAAAAACATATTGTTAGTATTATAATATCAGGAAAAGAGAACTAGCTGGCGAGAAGTGCTTTGAGTCATTATGTAGAAACACCCCATACATCTAGGGATCCCAAATTTCAAAACAAAATATTTTTTTGAGAAGTGTTTTTGACCCTGTTGTACGCCTGAAACTAATATTGAATGTCAATGGCCATTGAAAAATAGCAGAAAATTTAAAAATTTTTGAAGAAAAGTTTGTCGATGAGAAGTAAACAGAGAATAAATAAATGCATCTCTGCGACAAAGACTTTGTCTCCTTTATAATGGGAAGCTATTAGCTTTGCAAGTGAAACTGGCAAAGTCTATCAGGACGATATATTGTTCTATAACATGCAAATTAATAACTTCTGGCAGGCATCTCTAATAAGAGACCCAAAGCTTTTGAAGAAGGAGAAATAGCAATTTACCAGAAACACACACACACACACACACACACACACACACACACACACACACACACACATATATATATATAATGAGCTATGCATTAGCAAATGAAAGCACAGATTTGGAAATTATGTTTGTAAATTTGAAAGTAAATAAAAAGGCAACTTAGCAATTTAGCAATTTTTATAAAAATGAAGCCATGCATGGAAAACTTATTAATGTCCTTTTAATAGTTTTCTAAGGTAATAAGCCCGATGATGGGGTAATCAGTTGGAGTTACGCTGGGTTTTAATGTTTTCTTTTCCTGGGCAGCCAGTACCATATGTTTCTAGGAAATTTCCATTAGTGGCTCATTGACAAATGGGACAGAAACAGTATTCTGGGGTTGGAGTTTGAAGCAAAAAAGAAATCCAATGGCAACATTTAGGTGGTATGTGGTTTACCACAGATTACATAATGACAAAAAATGGCCATTGGGAGTAAAATTGCAGCTGCTAAGCAACTGCATTAGTGAGGCAGGTGCTACATAAATGATAACAAGTAATGGCAATAGTAATAACAAAAAATGCCCTATGTGTATTTAATGCCTTCCTCTGAAGTACTCAAAACTGCCGACAGGAAATAGCTAACTGCTCCTCCCAGGTTTTTGGAGGTTACTGCTCGTGATTTATTTTACATATCTACATTATAAGATGGCTTATCAAAGAATCACAAAGCAAGAAGGAAATTCTGAGTGATTATCTACAGTGAACCCGTCATTTCTAAAGCAGGTGCACCCCTCAGCAGGCCTCCTTGGAATTTTCTGGGAGAGATTCCACAAATTCTCAGGTCCAGGGATTCATAAACTTCCTAAAGCAATCAGCTTCATCTAGAAGGACAACTAAAAATTCAGGTTATAACCATGATGGGATCTGGGGAAAGTCTTCATGCTTAAAAAAAAAAATCTTAATTTCCTTTCCTATACTTGAAAACGGCGATGTCACACAAAAAGGGAAACCCTCCATATTATTACAGCACCACAACCTACACCAGATAGTATGGTTAGCTTTCACAGAGAACTTATGTCTGAGACAAATGGCTTTTCCGGTCCTGGAGTAACAGGTGCTAAGATAGCCTGTTACTCTATCAGCAAGAGATAGAATACAACTGAGTCTGTTACATGAGTCTTGCCAAAGGAAACTGGTTCCTGAGTTCATTATTTGCGTTTGTGTCAAGTTTAGACATTGGCAGGTATGCATAATGTCAAAATACAGCCCAGGAGGTAGGGTTAAGGCTAAAATGAGATACAGGAGAGATGGCTGTTTGCGTCACATGCCAGCCAACGCCAATAAAAGAAAAAAGAAATCTCTTACCTAATCAAAGCATCTCATTGCTCTCAGTGGGACAAAATTAAGAAGGATGGCATCCCCATTTCCATGCAGGGGTGGGACCCTAAGCCACTGCCTTCTGTCCCCTCTTTGTAAGATGATGAAGTGTGTGTGTAAATATAAAATGGTTCTTTCTAGAAGTAATGGAGTAAAGCCTATTCTTAAGCATACCCTAGGTACAAAGTACCATGGGTAAAAATACAGACAGACAATTAAATAAACATTTCCAGAAAAGAAGATGACTGATCAGTATCAGTTTATATTAAAAATGTACTGGATAAAGCACAGTAAAAGGGGAAAAAAAAAGCATACACACACAGTGACTTCACTTAGACAAATGTGGCAACGTAACCCTTTCCTCATACATATATTATGTGTCCCTTAAAGAGACTTTAAGTTCCTTGAGAGCAAGAACACAATTTTTAATATATATTATAAATTCAATCATAGAAGAAAAGAAAGAAGGACTGAGGGTAAAAGATTTTAAGGAAGGGGGAAGGAAAGGTTTGTTAGGCCACGGTGAGGAGAAAACTGTTCAACAGCAAGTCAAACAACTAAATTTGAAAAGATATATGCACCCTTATGTTCACTGCAGCACTACTCACAATAGCCAAGATATGGAAGCAACCTAAGGGTCCATCGGTAGCTGAACAAAGGTGATGTGGTACATATACAGAATGGAACATTATTCAGAGCCATAAAAAAGAACGAAAGCTTGCTATTTGTGACGACATGTATGGACCTAGAGGGTATTGTGCTGAGTGAAATAAGTCAGAAGGAGAAAGACAAATGCCATATGATTTCACTTACATGTGGAATCTAAAAAATAAACGAACAAACAAAACAAACACTTATAGATACAAAGAATAAATTGATGGTTGCTAGATTGAAGGGGGCGTTGGAGGGGATACGGGTGAAAAAGGTGAGAAAAAGATTAAGAAGTACAAATTGCTAGTCATAAAAATAGTCATGGGGATGAAAAGTACACCACAGGGAATATAGTCAATAATACTGAAATAACTATGTATGGCGTCACGTACAGTTCTCTTTCGTGAGTATCTTTAGTTGCACTGTCATGGCTGCTTCAAAGTCCTGAATCATTTTGAGTTTAGGGAAGAGCCAAAAGTCACACGGTGCCAGATCCGTGAATAAGGGGGATGAGGACACACGGTAATGTTTTTATTGGACAGAAACTGCCATATCGGAAGCGATGTGTGACACAGAGCATTGTCATGATGGAGGATGAAGTAAAGACACTCACGAAAGAGGGCTTCCAGAACTGCTTCAGAAAGTGACAAGAAAGATGGGATAAGTGTGTTTGAAGCGAAGGGGGGTGTTTTGAGGGGGATTAATGGCAATGTGCCTTTTACTGTAATAATTTTTCATGAATTTAAACATTCACCATCTTTTGATCACACCTCGTATATTGTCTATTTCCGTGGAGAGTGTAGACTTAAAAGATAAAGTATGGTACAAGAAGGAAATAGGTAGCCACATAAATGGTGTAAAAGAAATGAATTTGACTTTCTGACACTTTAGCTAACGACATATAGCACATCTCACATAAACCAATAAGGTGGACACTCCTAGTTGTCTTCAAATATACATCCTCTTCTTCGCAGCACAGGAGGGATTGAAACAGACCACATTTCTGAGTCTTCCTTACAGCTAGGTATTGTCATGTAACTAAGTTCTGACCAATGACAAATGTAAGAGGAAGTCACGGTGGGCAGCTTACTGTCCTAGGTCGCCTCGCCTACTTCCTGCTGACTAATATGTAGATATGACGGCAAGAGTTCAGGTACCCACTTTGGACAAGGAGACCTTGGGAATGGGGCACAGACATGATTAAACATTAAAAAAATAGAGAGCCTGGGTGCTTGTGGATGCTGTGATCAAAGCCACCACGCCAGGACTTGATGGCCGGACTTGTGTGTGAAAGAGAAATGCAACTCTATCTTGCTCACGCCGCGGCTGTTATCCACACCCAATCCTATTGCTATCGCCAGGACAGAGATGCTTGGCAGGAAGTCTGGGAACTTGATAAGGAGAGTTCTTAAATGGAATGACAGAAAGAAAGAAGAAACAAGCTCAGATAAAAGAGGCAACATAGGAGAGGACAGATATGACTGGGGAAAATAAATAGTATGATGAAGATTGTATCCAGCAATAGCATTTTGCTGGGATAAGAAAGCTGGTCAGAAGCAAAGCCGATGGTCCTATTTGTCTAACACTAACGACCAGGTAACGATCATGAATGGTCACTAACAGTCAAGGTAACCTTCAAAATGCATTAAGTGTGACCTCAGAAGAACCATTAAGACTTTGGAGTTATGAAAAAAAAGAGAAAGGCAAAGAGAGGGGGCAGGAGGGAGGGAAGGAGGGAGGGAAATTTTTTAAAGTATGGGAAACGCTACTGCATATAAAAAATTATAATTTATTGAACACTTACTCTAAGTAGGGAACAGGGCAGCCATTTCTCTTCGGTTGCCCTATTTAATCCTCACAGTAACCCGACTAATCCCTATTATGACAGATCAGGATAATGTGGCTGGAAAAAGTTTAGTAACTCATAAAGCAAGTACATGGAGGAGCGAGAATTCGAGCTCAGGTCTTTGTCTCAAAAGCCCACACTCTTGCCATTAACGTGATGCTGCTGCCTCAAAGTTCTATTTCTGGACAAAAGTTACTGGACTTACGATACAGGCAACGTAAAGAAAACATCCAGTCTGGCATAAAAGACAAGAGAAAGCAATGTGACAGCAGTCTATCAACCTGCGCCATCAGAAAAGTTAGATAATGTGATATTGGGTCATCAGAAAAGTCATGACGCATTTTTGCACAGAAAACATAGAAAAATTACATCATGGCTTTTCCGACGACCCAACAGTTAACAGAAAATGAGTATGTTCATTCAATTTATAACGGCAACAAAACGTATGTTGGAAATACTCGAACCTACGCCCACCAATCTTAGAAGAAAGAAAATGGCAACATGTTTGGAAGATGGATACATCTGATTCCAGGGCTAGAATGTATAAAAGAAAATAAAAATCTGTAAGGTAAAGATAATTTTTAATCACATAAGAGAATCGATATTAAAGTACACATTAAATTGGTTTCCATAAAATTGCACAGGAGTCCTGGCCCCATGCTATCCTTAGTTTGAATGAAAATTCTACAGTCCTCTCAGAGAACGCTGGAGTAAACTCTGGTGTCATGCTGGCTTTCTAGAACATTTTCAATTTTAGCGTTTATCCTAAGTGAAGTCAGGATTCACAATGGCGGCAGCCATTCAGATATGGTTATAAGCATCAAGGTAGGAGGCATTTTTTTAAAAAAATGAAACCCTCATCATAATTACCTAACATCATGTTAAGCCACATAAAGAAGGCCGCTGCTCTGAGACTGAAAGACAAGATTCCCGCCCCTGGAGCCAGAAGGACTTGTATTCAAGGTCCAGCATTTACATACAGACAGTGCGACTTTCCACAAGTCACCTACCTGCCCTGAACTTCATCAGGAAAGTCAGGATGACACTTACCGTAACCTCCCGAAATAAACACGCCATGCCAAAGCCAAATTGACAAACACATTAGGGCTTCACGCGGACACTCAGCATACAGGGTTTGAGTTTCACTGCTGCACAGAAGGTCGTTCAAAGAAAATAAAATATAGCTGTTTCGTGTGCTCAAGCAGAGGAGGTACATAACGTGGGGCCCCACCCCACCTCCACATACTGACTCCTGCGTCCTTTCAGTGTTCTGCCTTAGAAGCACCACGTCTAAGTGCCACCAAATGAGTGTCACCAAGTCTAGGTGCCACTGAGAAGTAAGCAACTAGCAGCCATTGGGATAAGGTCAGCTCTGAACACAAAATCTATCCCATCTACCCACTGTTTTCAGTTCATGTCCCCAAAGACAGTGTATTTCCCATCAAGCCGCCCTCCCGCTGGGTATGAGTGACTCAGTGAGGCCGAAAGCAAATACTCCGTTGTTTGCCGACTGGAAATAGCCAGAGGAGCCATCCTCAGAGTCATTTATTTCCGGCCTTTGTCCGCTTTGGCCTGACTGACTTTGAACATGGATGTCACACTACGTCTGTGTTACGCGCGCACGCGAGTATGTACACGTTAATGCAATTCAGTCCTGCGAGGTTAAACTGCAGAGAAAACACATCCCAGCCCCTGATTAAGGCCTGCATTACACCATCAGACCCCATCGCAAGCCTCGCTGATGAACAGCTATTTGGACACACACAGAGCTGTGATTTCCACCCACTTTACTAATCAGCGAGTTCAGATTGGCTGCTAATGTGACAGTGATAAACAGGAGTGACAGCTCAGGGTTGATTAAAATTAGCTGAGGTTGTTCAGCCCAGGACAAAATGCAAGGGCTTTAAAAACAACGGCAGCCAAACGTGCATCTCTGGAACAGAAAGGAAACAGCAAAAAACGTGTGTTTACTGATTATACATAAATTTGAACAAATATACACTACGACGTGACATCGTTTAAAATGTAGGCAGTCATTATTCAAATCCGACAGTAAATTAAAAATGGCAATAAAAACATGAATACATAGAACCAAAGTGCTGAGCAAAACAGCACTTCAAAAGGTAGAGGGTATGGTTTCACAATGAAAATATAGGGCATATGAGATATACAAATCCAGTGCTGAGGTGAGGTGAAATAAAATTCTCTGATCTACGCTAATTTGGGAAAAGCAGTCTCAGATGCCATGCAGACCTCTCCCATTGTCATTCTCAGAGACTTGGAGCCTTATCCGCAGCTGTCAGGACAATTTCCTCACCTTGGTTACCTCCCCTTCCCACTACCTACCCCCGCGCCGTCGAGGCCAAATCAGTATATTAACACACGGAGAAACTGAACTGGGTTTGTGAAAGTCAAAATGTCCTCCTTGCAAAACTCAAGAAGCTGGTAATGTATGTCTATTTTCCAACAGAAGTCTTTTTAATCCATCCACCAATGTATCTAGCGGCACAGTACAGTATCTGAAAAATAAAACAAAACCAGAAAATCTACACAGAGATGGCAGAGTCAGCTGTGGCACGACTGTAGCTTTTCATGGCAAGAAGCTAACCATGAACAATTCACACAGTACAGATGGGCTACCTTCAGAGCCAGAGCAGAATAGGACAGGGAGGGCTTTTTCTTTTTTCTTTTAAGTAAAAGTCCATTAATACATCTGCCACTGTTAAATTCTAAATAAGGTGACCAAATTCTCGTGTTAACAGATTGAATCTAATTCCTAAAGCCAGATTTGCTCAAACAACCTGCAGTAATGAGCGATTCTAAGAGGGCTGGCACCCACAAACTACAATGTCCTAACACAGGCCCCTCATTCTAGCACTCACGACCAAGAAGTATTTCAACACACACATCACACGTATGAGGTTCTAAAAAGAATACACAACTATGCTGTACGCCAAAAATGTCAGTCTCGGAATCCACTGTAGCACATTTTAACTCAGATTTTATATAATGTTAATATTGCTTGCTGTCAATTGAAATAGTCCATTGGCATAAACAATACACACAAATGGTTAAGCGGTCTTCTAAGAATCCAAAAAACCCTATATAAACCAGGCACATTGTACAAGCATTTCTGCAAAGAGGTAACAAAGGAGATCAAAGAACAAGACACACTGCTCAGAGCTTCTGTAATCAGACACACGAAAGTCCATCCACACGGGCAAGTCTTCAATTACTGTCGTCCCGGCAGCAATGATGGGCAGAGCGTCTTCTGGGTCATGCTCTATCTGTGTAATTTTCACCCTGAAATCTCCACGAACGGGCGGTATTCAGAGGGAACCTCTCGTTTTAAAAGCTAACCATCTATAGTAACGTTATTCCCTTTTTAGGAGTCTTTTCTCATGCATCAATCAATTGTCTAAATTATCCTTTATTAGAATTCCTTCTCAAAAGTAAATTTTCTGAAATTATCTGAATTACTTTATTGCTTCTAAATAAGTCAACTAAAGATGCCTCCAAACAAATTTATACTGGATTAAATAATTTTTTTCCCCCTTCTGCTAAGGTTCAAAGTCCAACCTGGTTCCCACACTTAAGAATAGATGTAGCCAATTTATGACTTGGCCACACCCAAATCCCATTCACTTCTAGAAGGAAAGAGTATCGAAAGCTGGCTTTCTCCTACCTCAATGTTTTCTTTCAGCATTGCACTTGGTTTTCTGGCATTAACTTACTACCACAGCACCATGCATGAACAGCAGTCAGGAAAATAAAACTACCTACTCAAGTCAGCGCCTCTTATCAGAGTGGTTACTCTGCTCCTAAAGAAGGTTTTCACTGAAGTGATCTATCCTAAATCTTGTCATTCTGAGCCCATCCCTCCTTTTATTTTTCTAAAATACTGAATTATGACGGGGCATATGCTAATGAATACAGCTAATGAGTCAGGCTAATTGGAGAAAGAGAAAGTTCAGAGAATTTTTAGAAGGAACTGGGCTACCCAAAATTAGAAGTGATACATACTGGGTTACTTTTAGGTCTAGCAGACCTCTATTTCCCAAAACTAACTTCTAAAAACTATTCAATAAGAAGTTGGGTTTTTTTAATTAAAAACTATCACATTATGAAAAGTCAGGTTCACTGAAATGAAGCCATACAGCTGGATTCTCAACTAAAACCCCAAGAAGGATTTGTGTCCCCAAGGACTTCAATATTCTTTACAGACACGGAATTTTTTTCACATCTTTTTTCTTACTGAGGCTGATAGACCTGTTCCCGAGTCTTCCCTGGGTCTCCAAGAAGTAAGTGGTGGTGCCACAGGCGCTGACTATATAGCCAAGTGTTCTGGATTTTATTACAACGTTTCATTGTCTCCCCTCCAGCTTTCACCTACTTGTCAAAATTTAACAAAAGAATATAAATTCAGTTAATGAATCTGTAGCGAGAAGCCAAGTAGACTATATTATAAATTTAAAATGCTCAACATGAAATGGTTTGTTATATTAAAACTAATTAAAGAAGCATGGAGATGGTCCAGCACAGTTACAAGTCCACAGAACACTGAAGGCAGAACCTGTGGTTCGGGAGTGAACCTAGGAGAGACCATGTAAGTCCATTTACAGTCAGCAAAATAAAGATACCTTTGCATGCAGAGATAATATCAGCTATATTTTAAAGGGCATGAATAATAATGGGTACCATAGCATTAATTGTAATTAAAATCTATTCCTCACTAGAAATTTTATTTTGTCCCTTTTGTACAGTTTTCCTTTGCTACAGGTAATATGTACATTAAGAGTATTAGTATGGAGCCAACCGGTGGCAGGTTGGCTCAGCTAAAAAAAAAGAGTATTAGTATGTACATGTATATTAAGAGGTGTCTATGACTCCCCCCAAATGTTTAATGATGACAGTCTCTACTAGGTCCTATCTCCCTGAATCTTGCCATAATGTCAGGAATGCCTCAGATCTCACAGAGCTTTCATTAGATAAAAAGATTGGGGTAAGCCCGATGTTATGCAGTTAACATGCCAAGACACCCAACACTGCCGCTGCCTCCCAGATGTCTTGGTATGGGAAGTGCGTCAGTTCCACCTCTTTCAGCTCCATGTTTCTTTGACAAAGCTGCGTGTGTGCAGAGCCTCTAGCCTTTCTCTTCAGGCCTTTACATTTCTTTTTTACGCTTAAAACCCCCAGTTCCTTCCATTTATACCCAACCAGAGTGACTCAGAAGGCATATAACCAACCTTCTTGGATTAATCGGAAGTATGCCACGTAAATGTACACGAGCTTTCACTTCTCTGTTAGGACATCCGTATTTCAGGAGGGATAAGTGTAGCTTCGCTTTCTTAACATTTCCATTTGGCTGGTGAAAAAAGAAAATGGCCAGGTATTCAGAGAAGTCCCCTCTTCCCTGGGCTACAAGATCACACCACCCACAGGTTTTAAGCTGCCAGAGATCTGGAGTCTGGAGGCAGCTCTTGCCCGGAATGTACTGGGTTGTCGGAAAGGTCATGACGCATTTTTGCAAGGAAAAACATAGAAATATTATGTCATGACTTTTCCGACAACCCAATATTTCTGCATGCTAGGTGACCGTAGGCGTCATACTGAACTATCATGGGCCTCATTTTCCACATCTATTGCTATGCTTCCTACAGGATTAAGTGCAATCATGCATGTGTGAGGCTGACACATTGTAAACTCCCAATACATGTTGGTGGAGAGATTGGAATGCCTCTCCAGTTACAAAGGAAGCTCCACATTTTTGTTCCTGACCGTCCCTGCCTAGTTCATTGGCAACACTGAGTAATTCTCCAAACAGAAAAATGATGACAGGTATGCACCGGAAGCTCCAGACGCAAGAGGTATTTTTAACAGGGTTTCTCGAGTTTGTCTTTCATTTTGTGCGGAATAATCATGCCTCATAAGCAGACAAGGGTGCCACATGAAAAATGAACGTGGACATTTGAAACTGTGTATAACTCACCAGAAGGCAGCATTAGTGGCAGGGCGTGATTCTGGAGTCAGGAAGGCACATATTTGAATCCCTCCTCTTTACTCATTGAGTTCTTTGATCTTTCCAATGCTCAGGGCTCCATCCACAAAATGGGATGATTTTACACCTCGGAGATTTGCTGCCACGATCAAATGAAGAAACACAAGCGAAGCCCTTGGCAGAGAATAAGGACTCAGATGGGAGCGCCCCTGCCCTGATCAGCAGAATGAACTTAAATTGCAACCCTGTCCCCAGCCAATCTGCTCTTTGATTGCCAAGTGAACAGAGATGTCTGAATGGTAGGGATTTATGCGTGGAAATCTGCTCTTAATATTCTTCTAGTAACATAAACAAGCGATCTGTACCAATTACGCTGGAGTTTTATTTTTTTTGAAATAAAAGGCGCACCGTACACCATAAACATAATAAAAAAGCCAAAGAAGAGGGAGACGAGAGTGCGAGGGGAACAGCTGGTGGAAACTGTGCACATCATTCGAAGAGGCAATGGGGCCAACAGAGTTTTTCAATAAAAGCAGAGAGAACACTAGGTGGTAACAAAATGGATACTTTAGATCTGGGGAAGCAAAGCATATTCACTCCTCTTCGGGGTACCGGGGGAGGCTTGGATAACATCCCTGTCTTAATGAGCTCCACTCCATTCCCAGCTGCTCACGACAATGACAGAGTGCACTGAGGCAGGGGATCCACACACCAAAGCGCCACAGTCCCTGGAGCCAGAGGTGCAGGGCAAATGCTAACCCACACATCTGCTGGTGTTTGGACGGAAACATGAACAGCGATTTAAACAAACAAACAAACAAACACACACCTTGCACATCCGGCATCTTTCTTCTGTCAAACGAATGTGTCTTTTCTAATCCCTTCCTTTGTTCAGACAAATATGCTGGCTCTGAGCACTTTCTGTAAAAAATTAGTTTCTGGAGGAGTTTCGGGTTTACAGAAAATTAAGTATTTTACAGAGTACTCATATGTGTATCCTCTCAATCTGAGCACATTTAAGGGTCCTAACTCATTTAAATCTTAAGTGGTCACCTGGAATTTGAAGACAATTTAAAAAGTGACCAAAGAAGAGACTGTGAGGCTCCGTTCCCTATTTAGGTTTTCATAAGCCATGAGACGGTGACAACAATCTGAACACAATATAATGAAGAGTCACTAGGAAAAAAAAAAAATGGATGGCTGCAGATTTACGCAGTACGTAGCCAGAGCATCACTCAAGCTAAACTCAAAATCATGGTCACTGATAAAACATTCACGTGTATAGAGGTCCCTCTCTATCCATGGGGGACATGCTCCAAGACCCTAGTGGATGCTGGAAAGTGCGGACGGTACTAACCTATATATACTGTGTTTTTTTTTTTCCTATACATGTATACCTATGATGAAGTTTAAACTACTCTGCACTCTAGGGCCGTTATTAGGTAACATAAGGGTTCCTTGAACACCAGCACTGTGACACCACCAAGCCCATCTGATAACGGAAGCTGGCTATGGTGCGGGGAGCATCTGGAGTGTGGATACACTGGACAAATGGATGGTTCACATCCCACATCCTGCGTGGGGCACATGGAACGGTGCAAGACTTCATCACGCTACTCAGAACGGCTCGCAACTTAAAACTTAACGAATTATTTATTTCGGGAGTTCTCCAGTGAACACTTTCAGACCTCAGTAGACCTCAGATAGCTGAATCCACAGACTAGAAAACAATGAAGTCGATGACACAGTGTAGAGCAGCAGTTCTCAACCTGTGGGTCGCAACCCCTTTGTGGAGTCAAACGACCCTTTCACAGGGGTCGCCTAAGACCATCGGAAAACACATATTTTCGATGGTCTTAGGAACCGAGACATCGCTCCTCTATCTGTCTCCATGCTTCGAGACAAAATTTCATTTATTTATAATTAGAAATAAATATTTCACAATATATAATTACATTTTGTTTTTGTGATTAATCATTATGCTTTAATTATGTTCAATTTGTAACAATGAAAATACATCCTACATATCAGATACTTACATTGCGATTCACAACAGTAGCAAAAATACAGTTATAAAGTAGCAACGAAAATAATTTTATGGTTGGGGGTCACCACAACATGAGGAACTGTATTAAAGGGTAGCGGCATTAGGAAAGTTGAGACCCACTGGTGTAGAGGTTCTCAAAGCGTGGTACCTAACAGGTTAGAAACACCAGTTCTTGGGTCCCGCTGAATAACGAGTCTGAAATCTAGAGGGGTTACACAGCGGTCTGTGTTTTAACAAGCTCCCAGGGGATTCTGATGCCTATGACGTTTGGAAATGACTGGTATAGTCAAGGATGTCTGCAAGTGAAAGTGAACAGTAAATACGTCCCCTTACCCCTTTTCTGCTAAAAAAAATCACCAGAAAACAAAACAAAAACCAACAACAGAATCCTGATTATTTTTAGAACAGTGTTGCCTTTCATTGGGGGATTTTGACGGCTGCTTTGTAGGGCTCCCTACAGCGGCCTACTGAACAGCACACTTTCAGTGACTGCCATCTTTCTTAATTGGGTGCAATTCACATTTTTCACGCGTCACAAAATGAACTGAAACGTATTGCTTTACCCATGTACAACTTTTCCCTTCTATACAATTTCAAATTGGTTCTAACTAGGATTTTTAACTGATTTTTTTTCTTTCATTTTACAGTGGCTGTCAAGCCTTTCCAAACTACACTCCACCGTGCTGCCTAAATCTTCCCCTTCCTTTACCTAGAGCTCAGGTTCACGCCATAGTTAAGACTCTAGGCTCAGGTAAATCAAGTAAAGGTCTCTACTTGTAAGCCTGAGCTGTTCGTTAATCAACATAAAAGGCCCAACTACTGCATGACTTAAATACGTGTTATTTATTTCAAGTCACCTACAGCTTGATGCAAGAAAAATCCCATTAATGGGGGTGGCATCATGGTTAGTGTCCCTGTAACTTTGCTTCACTTTCTATTGTCATCTAAATCTATTTCCCATTAAGTCTCTACAGTAAAATTAGTTATATTCTTACTGCTGATTCTCTCTAATGTGCCTAGAGACATGAAATGCCTTTGTGCATCGATTTGCTAAACTAGATAGTCATGATACATTTGTTTGCTGCAGGAAGCTAGATGCTGGTAAACTTCTCTCTGGAGAAATAATATGTAGAATCAATGAAAAAACTTTTACAGAATCTTAAATCATGTATTTTTTTTTAAATCCTCTGCAAATCAATTTGGTCTTTCTTCTTAGTCCAGTGAGTAACTGGTTTATTTCAAATTACTGATCCTGTATTACAAACAAATTCCTAACCTCACATCCACTTGGATAAAGGAGGAGTGGTCAACATTTATAAATGGGATTAACTTATTTGAGCAAATTGGAAAGAAAAAGATTGGGTATTTCTGTCAAACTGATTTATGCGTTGACCTACAACATCCCAAAGAAATAAGAGTATCTCAACAGCTCCTGTGACAATATTGTATTGGTCTCTCAAGTGAAGAAAGAGCCAACTACTGGGGAAAGGAAAACAGCACACCGACATCTTTCTCTTCTGGCAGAAGAAGCTAAAGACATTGCATCCTTGGCGACAGTACAGGACCTATCTGCTCACGTTTAAGGAAGTCAGCTCCTCAGGAACAAAAAACAAGTAACAGTCTCTCACTCCGGAATACAGGCTCAGGAAAAATATTGATCAGGCAAGCAGGAAGCCCTTTAGAAAAGGGCTTCTTAATCTGGGATCCATGGATGAAATTTAAGGGATACATGACCTTGGATGGGGAAAACAACATTATTTTACTAACCGCTAACTGATATTTAGTATTTCCTTCCATTATGATTTAAGCAGCAACTACAATAGGCTGAACATATCTGTCATTTTGTCATCAATAGAAGTCCACGATATTTTTGTATCATATCACAGTTATTGCAAGTATCTCAAAATTACACTTCTGTTCAGAACTGCCTTGAAAATGTATTATTAGACCTGCCACTGGATCTTGATAATCATAACTGTATATCAGCATAGTTGGTTCCTTTTGTGCTCCTATGTACTTTCTAATGTATTTAACAACATTATTCTGAGAATTTGAAAGGGTTCATGAGTCAAAAACGGTTAGGAGCCCGACTTTAGCAAGAAGGAAGTAGCACAGGAAAGCGGAAATGCTCCCAAATAGTACCGGAAACTCCAGCATCAACCCTATCTACTGTGAGGAAGAATTCTCACAGCAAAACGCATGCATATTGTTCTCTGCTGAATCCGCAAACATGCTGGGAAGCAACACCAGCTTATTCTCACTTGGAAACTACAAAAGGACCTTTAAAAGGTTGAGATGGCTTATTTGGCCTCAATAGGAATAATTTCCAGCATCGGTTTGACCTTGGCTATATCAGTCTAACTGCAGTGGCTGTTCTGAGCCAGAAAAAGGCAGCTCGGTGATAATTCAGCAAACACATCAGCAGAGCCCACATTCCCTCAGCCCAAAATACTGGCAAAGGTACCGCTGAAGGGATGCTGGGCATGATCAGAACTGTGGCTCTTATGGTATGAAAGTCAAGTCGTAACTAGCAAATAACCATGGGGACAGTTCAAATGACTAAATGTCACACTTACAAGATGGAATAGGTCAAAAGCTCTTTGTTTGTATAGAAAGGATTTCAAATGCCCCAACAACAGAATAACTTTGTGAAAATCTAGACAGGAGATAAAAATAATCGCAAACCAATACCTTTATAATTATTGGATACGATTCAATAATTCAATGTCTGCACACAAGGGATATTCCTGAAACAGAGGTTTGTATAAGTCAGATCATTTCAATGTGCTAAGAAAGAGCTCATTATGGAAAGAAATCTATCAGTAAATTCGAGTGTCTGGGACCCTGCTTTGGCAAAACAGGGCAGTAAACTATGATCTCCACATTACTTGGACCTACCCAAACTATTCTATAAGGAGCTATTATCCATTAATTTATTCACACCCTTACTGAATTGAATAGGCAGCGTCTGCCTTAACAGAGGTATGCACTAGGCAAATAATCATCTACCATTTATGCCACGAGATTCTAAACTTCAAACTTTCCTTTCTGGCATGGTCTTTTCTTCTAAACTATCCCAGAAGTGGATAGTCTCAAGCATTCAGCACATATTATACTTACTAGCTGGAATGTTAACAGAGGGTAAATAATTATCACTACGATGCAGCTTTCGATATAGCTCTTTATGGCATCAGGCACAGGCAAACACAAAGTGGGGACGGAAACACTAGTAGGCAACTTCAATGGGTTCAGAAATGAAACGTGGCGATGCCCTTCAAATGGGATGGTTCCTGAAAACCGTTCCAAACCAACCAGCTGGCCATGGCTTTCATATGGCCACATCAGAGATCCCTGGGCAGATAGGCTATTTCACTGCAGTCACCCATCAAATGAAGCTACTTAAAATCATGTGTATGCAAGGGTCTTACGAAGGGATATTTCGGAGACAGATTCTGTGCATTTAAAATGCTCTGCACCTGAAAAGAAACATCATTTCCCTCTTTGAACACAGAGTTTTCTATTTTCTACATTATTCTCTATCTTTCATCCCAATTTTTTAAAGTCTGCACACATAATTATGATTCAGTGGAAAACAAAGACAGTGCCACTATAATTGTGCCCAATGAGCCCAAAATATTAAACTTTCATTTTCACATATGGCTTTCATCACTCCTCCAATGTGGTATATATGATAATATATTATTTGTTATTCCAAAGAGGAAGACTTCCATACAAAATGAATGGCTTCAATTGCCTTATAAATAAAACATGGATAAATGTCTTGGTAAAATAAATTAAAGGAGCATCTGTATTTGATCACTCCATCATATTACTGTCTCTATCTACAAGTAGAAAAAGGTGTTTCCTGAAATTCATTATGTGTAAAGTCCATAATGGAGAAAAATCGCTGCTAACTTATGGCTGAAACCCAAACAAATCACACATGCTATGCAGCTCCGAGACTCAAAACACATTAACGGCACAAAACTTAGAAAAGATAATGGCGGCCCACTCTTGTAGTTTAGGGATGTGTTTGTTTTAGAAGCGCTTTTGCGAGCTTCACTATTTTAAAAATTAAGCTGTAACATATTACTGAAGGTCGGTATTAAACTCCACTTTCACTTCTTAAAATTTACTAAAATGGCTGAAGAGGACAAATATTAGTCTTGATGAAGTACCTTTGCTGATTCTGATTTACTGAGCAGGAGTCATGAGATAAACTATTTAAATCCATTTTTAAGGAAAGCTAAATACACATCATTACTATTAGCATTTGTTAAAGTAACAAATACATATGAAATAGAACTGGAAAAAATCACAAATAATAAACAGTATATGCTGCTCTGGAGGGTGTAATTCTAAGTTATCTTTCATTCTTCCCATTATTGTTGAAATGCATTGGGGGCAAGACAAACACTAAAAACTATAGGTGTAAATACAGAACACTTATTGTTTAAGATAAACCATTTTTAAATAGAAATGACACCACTATTTTCAGTGAAAAAAATCATAAAAGAAAAGGCTTTTTTTCCTACATGCCATGGCGGAGTGAGTTACAAACATAAAATCTTAATTATAACCATCATTTAAGATTAGGTAAAATGAAATTCATCCAATTTCTAAGGAATTTAAATTTTCAGCAAGTGTTTCCCATAGCATAAACAGCTCTAGAAGAAGAATATTAAAATAATGACAGTAAGTGTATTGGATGCAATAAAAGTTAAGCCTGTTTCATACAAATGTCACTGCAAATTTATAAACACTGTCATTTCCACTTGCCAATATTAAATTGGCTCAGTTTACCATCCAGATCATGTAATGTGCACATAATAGCCCTGAAGGATCAACATTCCACAAAACATCCTTCTATTTACTTTACACACCATCCCCAACAGTAATCATTTACATTTGAAGCTCATTTCCCATCAAACTGGGGTGATCTGAAACGCATCCTTGGTTGATTTTTACGGCTAAGTGGAGAAAGGCATACATGAAACTCAAAACCCTTCCTCTCTTGCTGAGCTTGTTGTGGGGAGCGAAAGAGACGAAGCGGGGACAGAGAGAAAAAAAGATAAAGAAACAGAAAGGAGGTGCAGTAAGACGGGACAAGTGAAGGTGGGACTTCAGGGAAAAGAATTAACAAGGGCAGCAGAAAGACCTCCCATAATTAATTCACACAAACTAATAATTTGCGACATTTGCATTTATAATGGGACTCCAGTAGCGATTCAGTTGTTTACTGCAATATATATTTCACCTTTTAAAATATTCTGCACCAAAAAATCATGATTGATGCTACGTTTGTACAGTAATTTAACTGAACACTTTTCTCCCATTTACTCAAATTGGCTTCATCAGTTGACATGCAGTTGTCAGCATTTCACACTCCAGTAAAACAGGGCCCCTAAATCCAATTTATTCACACTCAAACATTACTCAGTTCCATCTATGGGCTAGATTTTGTGCTTGTCCCTGAAAACACCAAACAGAATAAGGTACCAACACCAAGTGAAACAGATACAAAAATATCAATTAAAAACAATGTGGTAAGAACATGAAGAGACACGCACAGGCCTTATGGTACATCCAAATAGGCTTCTATTTAGTCTTTCTGCCATATTTGTTGCAATATTATTCAAACAAACTTTGGCTTTTAATTACGTATGTTATATTTTGAAAGTTCTTACATTTTTCTGTAGCAGTATCAAATTACCCTTTCCTTCAGTTGTCTTAAGAAAAAAGTCTTTATATACCTACACATTTAATAAATATTTACTTTCACCCAACTTTTACGCTGTGATTTGTTACATTTACTCTTTTAACCATCTATAATTCTTTTTTCTTTAAAGATTTTTATCGGGGAATTGGGGGAAGGGGAACAGACAAGTTGCTGTCCTGTTCTTCAGTCTAGTTGTGGAGGACGTTGACTTCCTGGCCCAAGTTGGCACCATCATTGTGCTCTTCCCGGGTGAGGCAGATCAGTTGATGGCTTCTGGACAGTCGCTCAACAGCAGCTGCTGGCTACACACGGTAGCCCATGGCAACCTACTGCAGCAATGGCTGCAGCCTATGCTGTCACCGGCGACTCATGGCAGCCCAGCTCCAGGTTGAGCAGTTGTTCAGCATCTTAGCTGTAGAGGGCAGTGTCACTGGTCCTCATATGTGGGATCCGAACCGGGGCCCTCTGGCGTCCCAAGCCAGCTCTTAACCAACACGCCACTCGGCCGGCCCCCATCTGTAATTGTTTGGTCAGAATATACAACATGAATGAAAGAGATTTTTTTTTACCAAATTGTTCTAGTACCACTGAGTGGCTACATCCACTCCACACTGAGCTACCATCTCCAATAAAAAACTGGGATGTCTCTCCATTCGCGTGCATCTAACGGTCTGCTCCACAACGAGCACTTTATCGGAAAACTGCTTCCCAGTGGCACTGGCTGGCAGGCCCGACTTCCTATAAATGCCCGACTTCTCTAAACTATTTACACTTCTCATTTGGACGCTAATTAGGTTGTAGTCGACTTCCGGCAAACATTTTTGTTTATTTTCTGTGAAGAAGTGTGTGTGTGGATTCCTCTGTGGCTTGGCTTTTTTCCCTTCTGATTATTTTTTTTTAAAACTTTTCGCATGGTATGAAGGGTAACGCATACTTGTTTTTGTGTATTTTATTTACATGGTTGAGGCTATACTGAATATCAAATTTTCACTTATAACAAGTATTGCTTCTTATTCAACATTCATAACATTTAAGTTAATACCTAATGCTTTCTTAAAATTAGATAAAATATTTACTTACCTGTAATTTCTCTATTGTTAAGCATTTAGGTAGCGGCCACTCTTTCACTGCGACAGTGAATATACTCTTCTTATTGTGGTAAAACATACATAACAACATTCGCCACTTTAACCATTTTTAAGTGTACAGATCAGTGGCATTAAGGACATTCACACTGCTGTGCAATCATCACCACCATCCACCTTGGAACTTTGTCAGATGGATGGAACGCCTATAATTCTGGGACGTTCTCATTTAGTCTCTCTTGTCCCATATCAGTCTCTTTATGGTTATGTAAATCGCACATCCCATGGTTCAAGAGAAGAGTATATAATTAGATCTATGCATTTAGGGTAGAAAGAATAGATTTAGGTGGGCGTATGTGTAAATGGCAGTGAGTGACTGACCCGTGTCGTACTTTGCCAGGCTCACACATTAGGAGAACAAAGGGTAAACAAGACAACGATGTGAAGTGAATATATCTTAAATGAATGTTTTCTACTGGAAATGGTTCAAAGTTTCTAAAAGACGAGCAGGTACTTTAGCAGTAATTATAGTTTCCTTCCATATCACCCAAGCTTCCCTCTTCTAGGAAACATACGTCCACACAAAATCTTGTACATGAATGTTCACAGCACCAAAAAGTGGAGACGACCCAAATGTCCACCAACTGATGCACCCACAAATAAAATGCTCGTACATGGACTATTATGCGGCACTTACAGGCAACGAGGAATTGACACATGCTACAATATGGATAAACCTTGAAAACACGATCAGTCACAAAATACCACATAATGCATGGTTCCATTTATAGGATATGTCCAGAAAAGACGTATCTATGGAGAAATAAAGCCGATTAGTGGCTGCCTAGGACCAGGGGAGGTGAGGGGAAATGGAAAGTTTTAACAGGTACAGGACTATTTTGGGGGATGATGAAAACATTCTAAAATTGATTGTGTACAACTCTGTGAACATCCTAAAAATGACTGAATTATATCTCAATAAAGTTGTCTTTTAAAAAGTAAAAAGGAAAAAAAAAGATGCAAAAACAAAGTTTCCCCAAACCTTCTAGTGTTCATACAGATGCTGAGACTGTCATCGAACCCACACCACAGACTGTAATTTCAATAGCAATGTATCAAAGTCCTTTCAATGTGTATTTTAAAAGCACTGTCATTGAGCAAAGATTTAATTCAAAGGTGTATTGATGAGATGTCAATGAACATCAAAGACAGATTTTCTATTCAGATGATGAAACCAGTTATAGGCAATAAGGCTCTTCAATGGCATGTTTTCATTATCTTGATTATTTTATCTTAATTATAAATTATAAGAGGACATGCTGTAAGTTCTTTACAAAATGGCTGTACTAGACCATCTATTTCTGCTACTGTGAAAAACTGGTTTGATGAAAAACAAGTGACATTGGAAAATTCAGTGTCCTGTGCCACAGAGTGACCTCCGTGGTCATTATTGGTAAATAAAGATGTACAGCCCACCTAAAGAAAGTATGCTTTGAAGTTCTTGCAACATGCTGCATTGTGCATCAATAGTAACTGGTTGCAAAAAATATCCATCTAGTTCTTTTTCTTTACAGTATAATTACTACCAATAAGTGTATAAAGTCCATTCACAAAAAATGAGCAGCTAGTAAACTAATTCACAGAGATGTGTACAAAAGCGACAACGTGCTCTAAAACACGTATTCTTTTGACATTAATATAATAAGAACTAGGAAGTGAAACCTGGTTTAGCAATCTGAACCTCTCATTAATAAATCAGTAGTGGCAGTGCTGGCCGAGTGGCACGATGGTTAAGAACTGGCTTGGGACGCCAGACGGCCCCGGTTCGGATCCCACATATGAGGGCCAGTGACACTGCCCTCCACAGCTAAGATGCTGAACAACAGCTCAATCTGGAGCTGGACTGCCGTGAGTCGCTGGCGATGGTGTAGGCTGCAGCCCCTTGGCAGTGGGTTGCCATGGGCTACCGTATGTAGCCAGCAGCCAGCGTGAGCGGCCAGCAGCCGCAGTGAGTGGCCGTCCAGAAGCCGGCGACTGATCTACCTTGCCCGGGAAGAGCGCAATGATGGTGCCAACTTGGGCCAGTGAAGCGACGTCCTCCACAACTAGACTGAAGAACAAAACGACAGCAACTCATCTGTTCCCCATCCCCCAATTCCCCATCACTGTTCCCATCCTCTAACTCCCCAATAAAAATCTTAAAAAAAAAATCAGTAGTGGCAACAAAAATGTTCAGAATATCCTCAGTCCAATGCATCAGAGAAAAACATCCTTATATGCAGATAATATAATGAACATAAAATACTGGATCACAAATAACCCACACCCTCCTGCAGGGCCCAGATTTTCTCACTGTAGTGCCCAGTTCCTAGCACCCTGAAGTCTAAGCCCTCAGAGTTTCACTGTTATCCAATTAACTAATGAAATGCTAACCTATTCTTTGTTAGACGTTTTTTTGTATTTCCATTTTTCTCCTTTTTTAGAACTTCTCTTGTTGTCTCCATGGACAAGCTCTAAATATAGACTAGGTGGCCTCTTATCAGTTATTTAGATAATGGACGGGGTTACCTGGTGCTCCCCAGAAGCACCTCTTTGTCAAATTTTCTAAAACATTCATTCCAAAAATGTATCGGAAATGACCTGGAGGAATTTCTACTTGTAAATACAGGAGTGTTCCTATGAGTTGAATATTAGAAGAAAATCGATCAAATTAGATTAAATAGTAACAAAACATTATCACTATCATTAGTACATGTCAATCACCTAGAACAATATCTGGATATAACACTCAATAAAGGTTACCTAGCACACTACATAAAGTAACAAGCATGATATGGGGCCTTAGGCCAGTCACAAATGTGCTAGAAAAATACCACTCAATGGAACAACCAACTTTGCTCTCTGCCTGATTACAGTCCAACAATTTGGAGAGTGGATACACCTCACACATATCCAACAATTTTGTGAATCCAGATATCAAGAATTGAAACTAAACAAAAAAGGTCTCTTAGGGGACAAGACAGATGTAACATTTCATAAGCCTTACTACTCACCTCAGGTCTATTTACTTTTACTTTACACAGAGCAATGCTATCTGATATCCAATTTCTATGTCTAAAGGAAAGAATGAAAACAAAGATTACTAGAGAAAGGACGCTAAGAGCAAAAGAAACTGCCTGACAATAAGGAAAGAAAGACATAAAAAAACAAATGAAAATTAAATTGAACACAGAGAGCCAGGATGGTGGATAATTTGAAACAGGGAAAGACTTTATGCTTAGCATAGTATATTGTTTGAAGTTCATAACGATATCAATAAAAAGTTACGTGATCTTTAAAATATTCTGTTCAAAAAGATGAGAAATACATGAGCTATCTTAGAAACCTTCTTCTGAAAAGTACATAAAACTTTTAAAGATAAAACTAACATCAAGCATAGGGCCAAAAGTTTCATATACTTCAATTCTAACTGCCTCCCTAATTAAAATACGCATTTGTACACTGCAGTTTAGAACTGTGAGACGGTTCTTACCTGCCAAACCATACGAAGCAAAGCGTCACAACTGGTATATTGTCAGGAGTATCCTAACACAGTCACAACAGCTTCTGCAGTGATCTGTCCGTAATGGACTGAACAAAATGTCTTGACGACACTAATTAGTCATTTGCAGCCCTGTGAGTCCCATGATCACCCACAAGCATTACTGAAAATGACTGTAATTGTGTGGTATGTTTTTAATGTATACTTTTAAAAGTATCCTTTTGGTTGTGTGCCTCCAGTGTTTCGATTTCATCATAAATAGTCTCTTAACAGTATCTCATTTAATCTTCACAGCAATTCCACAAGGAAGAGTATAGCATCACCTTTTAAGGACAAGGAAGTCACATCTTTTGTAGGTGAGCAGTTAGGCAACTTACCTGAGGTTACCAGACAATTACGTGGAGAAGCTAAGGTTCAAAGTCCTTCAAAATACAGTGAGTCCCCGACTTACAACGAGTTCCGTTCTGGGAGAATGTTCGTAAGTCGGATTCGTTCGTAAGTCCGACAAAGTGAGTCTTATACCTTTGACGCAAATATACAATGTAAAGCCAATGGTTGAACGACTCATGTTATAAGGACGAGCGACGTCTACCATCTTTTTGCCTCGGTCCAATCTCTCAATTATTTTCACTCTTGTTTCCATGGTTATTGCTCTGCGCTTATATATCCCCTCCACATCACCACTGCTTTTCCTCTTGTTTCCGGACATCCTGGGCTCCGATTGAGCACTGTACTGCTGTACACTATCGCACTGTACAGTAAGCACACAGCAGCGCAACTGTGACAACGTCCGGCAGACACGTGAGCTACTTCCGCGATTTGTTCATAATTTGAGGTCCGTTCGTATCTGAGAAAGTTCGCAACTCAATGTTCATAAGTCGGGGACTTAGTGTAGCCAAAAAACGGACACAACCCAAATGCCCATCACTGATGAATGGACAAAAATGCTGTGTGGTCATGTAAGGGGATGCTATTCACCAATAAAAAATAATGAACGGGGCCGGCCGAGTGGCGCGATGGTTAAGAACTGGCTTGGGACACCAGACGGCCCTGGTTCGAATCCCATATATGAGGGCCAGTGACACTGCTCTCCACAGCTAAGATGCTGAACAATAGCTCAACCTGGAGCTGGGCTGCCCTGAGGCAACAGCGTAGGCTGCAGCCCCTGCTGCAGTGGGTTTCCATGTGCTACCGTGTGTAGCCAGCAGCCAGCGTGAGCGGCCAGCAGTCGCCATGAGCGGCCTTCCAGAAGCTGGCGACTGATCTGCCTCGCCTGGGAAGAGCGCAATGATGGTGCCAACTTGGGCCAGTGAAGCAACGTCCTCCACAACTAGACTGAAGAACAAAACGACAGCAACTTGTCTGTTCCCCTTCCCCTAATTCCCCAGCACTGTTCCCATCCCCCCAATTCCCCAATAAAAATCTTTAAAAAAAAACAAACTAATGAACGGCTGACATATGCTACAACATGAATGAACCTCAAAAAATTATGCTAAGTGAAAGGAGCCAGATTCTAAAGGCCATATAATCGTAGGATTCTATTTAAATGAAATGTCCCAAAAGGCAAATCTGTAGAGATGGAAAGTAGATTAGTGACTGAGTTTGGGATAGGAATTTACCGTGAATGGGTCCCGAGGGATCTTATGGGGTAACAGTACATTCTAAAACTCAATTGAGATGATGTCTGCACAACTCAATTTCAGTAAATGCACCAAAAAATCACTGAACTGTACCCTTATTAAAATGGGTAAATTTTGTCATTTTAATTATGCCTCAATAAATTTGTTAAAACTTAAAACTCCAAAAATGTGCTATTTCTTGAGGAGGAATAGAGAAAAAAGAGAAAAAAGAAAAGGTTTAAGATGACAGGGATCCAGCCATACATGTGAAATAATTTATAATGAATTTGCGGGGTCATAGTGGAAATGCCTCATAGATTTTAAAGACATACCCTTCTTGAAAAAGAGAGACAATGCCGCCTTTAATATTAACAGCAATATTTGCTTGCAAATAACAGAAAATACACATAAACTGCTCACACAAGACAGAGGTTCATTTCTCGCTGTAACCTGAAGGTACACAATCCAGGTGGGAAAGTTGACCCAGCTGTCATCAGGAAGCAAGGCTCCCTCTTGCCCTACGAACATTAGCCCTTGGCTTCTAGCATCAGGGCGGCCTCAGTCCAATATGGCTACTAAAACTTCAGCCACCACATCCAAACCCCAGGAAGACACAAAAAGGAAGGGTTAGGAATAGGTATCTCCCAGCTGAAGGAGCTCCCTTTAAGGACTTTCCTCAGAAGCCCTATCCAACTACCCGTTTATATTTCATTGGCCACACCCACTTGCAAAGGACACTGGGAAATGTGTTTCTTTAAGCTGAGAACTTGACTGTCTAGAATACAATCTGAAGGGGGGAAATGTCGGGGGGAAAGCAATTGAGTAAGTGAATACTAAGCAACCAGCAAGGCTCTGCTCAATTCCCTTTAAAATTGTTCAGGGCCAAAAATAATCAAAAGAAAGTCTGGAAGAAAAACTCAAGACTAATGTACACCTCAATAGCATGAAGATAGTATCTTTTGTGCAGTATTTTGTACATTTCAAGAATGTGGCGAAATTCCTTATCAGCATCTAAACTGACTACTCATTTTCAATACAAAGTTAGAGTCGGAAATCTCAACGGGAATAACAGGGTTTGAAAGCTAGTCCTTCGTCCTTTTCCTAAACATTCTCCCACCTCCAGTTCTGTAATTCATGCAGGAAACCCCAATGAAGGAGACTTGTACAAACACCCAATTATAGATCCTGATAATTGTTAATTTGTTACTATAGCTACAGGTTTGTGTCATTTGATGGGAAAGTCTCTTTTCAAATTGCTCTATGCCCAGGGGAAAGAGTATAAGGTTGATGATCTCTTAATGCACATGCATAATTCTATTAGGTTTGATCTTCTCCAGGGGAAATAAGATCATTTCTAAGTGCTGTGGTGTTAAAGATCAACAAAAGAGACAAAGGGGCTAGCTATCCTGATTAGCATCACACTTCTTCATTGTATTACTAGGTTTACAGCAGTGGTTCTCAAAGTGTATTCCCTGGACTGCCAGCATTGTCACTTAAAACCATTCTCAGACCCCACCCCAGACCCACTAAATCAGCAACTCAGGAAATGGGGATTCCAGAAGTCTGTGTTTTAACAAACCCTCCAGTTGTTCTGATGAGCCTAAGGTTGGAAAAAGGTCTTAGGATGTACTCCATATTTCACTTCTTTCACTGAAAAGACAATTTTTTAAAAGACAAATGGGGTAAGAAAGGACATTACACATTCAATTTGGTACCTTTGCGGCCATGGAGAGGAATCAGAATGCCCTAGTTTATACCTTAGTTCACACCTCATTACTAACTGATGCAGATGTTGAAACAAAAGCCAACTGGTCTTGCTAGAATTGCTCCAGCCAAGCTCAGCGATGGTTATCAGCCAGGTGGTGCCTCTCCATGGAGATCATGAGGAATAGAACACAGGAGTGTTCTCATGCCTTCTACAGGAAATAGGGCATGTTCGACCATTACTGCGAGACGAGACTGCTGTGCCTATTCACATGGCACATGTGTTTTGTCTTGAGAGCACATCTCAACAGACAGATTCTGATTTCTGGCTCTGCTGTGGTATGACCTACAGCAAGTTATTGAACAGATATCTGTTCTTCCTCCTAAAAAGATGATGCCCAATCGTCATCTATCCAGGGGGGATTCTGTGACAATCATAGTCTATAAAACACTAATTTTAAGAAGCAAAACAAGTCAAGTTGCTACTTAGTAAGTGAAAATTTGAAACATTAATCAAAAGACAATAAAATCTTGATATTTTAAACTGGTAGGAAAACATTTTAGACTACTCAGAAAGCTATTCAGATTAATTGAGCATCTTAATTATTCCCTATTTAATTTTTATTAAGTTGAGAAACATAAATTTTGTAAGGACTATGAGACATTAGGAGCGATTACCCATGGAAAACTGTAATATCTACATAAGAATCTTTTTAAAAGTCTATCTATCCATCTGAAAGAAATCATACCATCAAAAATATTACTAGGTGAGTGGCTTTAAAATTATTTTTAGAAAAATAATCTTATTTTCCCCCAAATCTTTTCTAAATGTCAGCTTAGGGAAGAGAAAAGAGTGTTTTTATAACATATTTACATCTGGAACAGATAAAGAGTATCAAAAAATCATTAAAGAGAAGAAAAAAACACACAAACACCCAACAGAAAAGTAGAAAAGGGGTCAAGGATCATACCGTTTTAGCCTTTAACAAAAATTCAGTGAAAAAACTACAAATGCCGAGTTAATATAGAAAAGATACTAAACCTAGTTAGTAACCAGATTTACACTCCAGCCAAGTTTTTAAAAAATTAATAATATCTGGGGTGACCGGCTAGCTCAGTTGGTTAGAGCGTGGTGCTGATAACACCAAGGTTGCCGGTTCGATCCCCGCATGGCCACTGTGAGCTGCACCTTCCCTACAAGAGTCAACTATGCCACTGTAGCATGAAAGCAATGTGTAACAAATGACCATGGCTGTTCCCCAATAAAAAAGTTTTTTAAAAAAAATCGACAATATCAAATAATGTCAAGGACAAAAATGAACGCTTTCATAGACTTTTGGAGGGAGGGTAAACTGGTAACATTTTTTTGGAATGTAATTTGGTAGTCTGTTCAAATTCAAATTTTCATATTCAGATTTTGAATAGGCTTATCCTTTTACCTAAGAATTCCTCTTCTAGACATCTATTTTTAAAGGAGTAGTCACAAATGTTCATGAAAGTGTTCACTGCAATATTTCTGAAATAGCAAAATTTGGAAAATGTGAACATGTGAAATCATATGATGCACATGTAAATGCATAAAACAGGAGTATAAGGATGCATACAAAATTCCTTACAATATATATAGTCTGGGCAGAGGAACAGGGGTGAGAGGTTGAAAGATTATACTTAAGTTTTAAAAAAATGACATCAGTCAAGTATGAACAACAAGTTCATTCATAAAACTGAAAAAACACAGAGGTATACAGAGGAACACTTGAAAGGAAAAAAAGATCTTATGTTGAATCCCAACATACAAAACAAAGAAACAAAACACCTTCAGCCTCCCTGGTTGAAGCTTTCAAGGTAGCACTGGGAATCCTGAGTGGCCAGTTTCTTAGAGCCTTGCAGGCTTCTAACTGTTCTAGGGAACAAATGTGCTTCCGAGTCCCACAGGAGAATATAATGTTTCCAAGCGGGTTAACATCACTGAGGCCCATCCAAATTTCAGTCACACACACTAGTACATTTACTACACCACTACCATGGCATTACATCAATCATCCATCAGTATAGAGAAATGTGTCTTCCTAATCCATTCGGATATTCTAAGACATCACCCATTATCCAATCGCCAAACATAGCACAACTACCAAATAAGTCAAGTGCTATGGAAAAAGAGTGTTTTTGAAAACATTTCTTCAGCGTGTCTCCCATTTGAAAGGAACTCTTGTTGAGGAAGACCATTCTGAAGTATTTATACGTTCGCTGAACATAGGAGAAAGGGAATGTCCGTGCATCCTGCAAGCAATGCCGCTGATGGGCTGCACAGTAAGCAAGCGGGAGGCGGCAGCGGTTAATGGCAATTAAGCTGAACACAACCACAAAATCACAGCAATTAGGGCTCCCAGAGAGGAATGTGGGAAGTCATCCAAGCTACTGATCATTTCCAACATTTTTTACATTATTTAAGGGAGCCCAGCTATAGAACATCAAGCTTCTGTTATTACTCTATCAAGCAGTTAGAAGAAAATCTGAAAACACTAATGTAACGTGCAAGAGTTCTCAATTCTTAGAAGAATCAGTGTGAGCTGGGGGTCCTCGCAACAATTTGGGAGGTCCTGCAATTACCCGGGCCTCAAAGAAGGTTCATAGAAGAGATGGAGAGAAATTCTTGGTGTCGTATTAAAACATTTTTCAGGGCTGTGGTTCATTTCATGTCATCAGAACAAGCTATTTCCATTCAAGACAAGAGGCCATTAGTTAGGCTAAGATTGTTTTTCATTAACCATGATCACAATGGTGGCTACAGACATACAATTCTAACTCAAGAACTTGTAGTCAAGACTTAGAGACTATTAAACCATTAAAATAAACCCATTATTTTGGATATACTGGGCTCAAAACTGACAGGAGGACACTAGAAGAAAAAACAAACATGAAATTATGCTTACTGGGAAGTATTCAGACCTCATCTAGATGCGTTTTTTAAAAAGCTGATGGTGGAAGATATTTACACTTATAAACCCTGGTTGTCCACTTGTCTGTTCTCTCCCTAATTTACGGCACTCAAGTCTCATGAGGAGGGAAGCCTTTTCTTCAACTAAGTCTTCGTCTTGAGCTTCTCTTTCCATTTATCCCACAATACAAGTTCAACAACTCCAGGGATTCCATCTACCACATAGAGGATGCATGTATCTCAATCTCCGACTTGAGTGTCTCCCAATCCATTGCTTTGAACCCCAAGGTTTCAACTTTCATTTCACTCATCTACACCGAGCACCATGCACATAAAAAATCGAATTTCACAAATTAGATTGATCAGGATCCTAATAAAACAGGCTTCTTTGTTCCTACCCTATTTCTGCTAGAATAGGATATCCTTAACAAGTCAAGTATTTTAATGGGGAGTGGAATTAAAGAACAGAGAGTTTCAGACACTCAATAACGATGTAATTTTCCCAGTAGAAATTTCAATAGTAATTAAATATTTTTCTATACCTTTGATAGTTAAATATTTGTATCTACACAGATAGATATCTGTAATCATATCAACATACATGAGTCAACTACTATTAAAAATTGATTATATTACACTTAAGTAAAAGCTATCTTTCTTTTCTAACCATCACCAGCAAAGATTTTTAAATAGCTTCTCGCAAGTCCATCATCCACCACTATGTAAACTGAGCACATAGCAAACCAAACTAAACAGAAATGTGGCCAGTAAAACAGCTGACACCTTCTCCACACCACTGGAAATTCCAGAATGTAATAAGGTTATCACCAATTATGAGCCTCTTCAAGTAAATCAAGTTACTTAGTTTACTGGTTGACTGAAATATACCAAACTATAGTTTTTAAAAGCCTAACATTAGAGAAGGAAAAAAGAATTGTAGACTGCCCTTGGTTTTTCGACTCCACTCAACAATAATCCTTTTCTTTAAAATGATTCATATTTAATTACTATGTCTCTCTTGATTCATTCTTCACAATTTTTATAAATTCAATTACTGCTAACTACCTTTGATACTTAAGTAAACATTTGGATATAGGTACATATGTATTTAGTCCACACTTATTAACAGGGATATCATGTTTTATGCTTTCATTGAAATTATTTGTTTTCTTCAGACGATTGTAATGCTCTCAAAGTTGGGAATGGATTTGTTTATGTGCTTGTGAATGTGTGTGTTTACACACATACACATGTGTAACAGTAGCATTTTGCAAACCTAATGAAACCTAGGCCCTCTCTTCACACTTCCCCCACAAATCTCCTGAAGGCCACCCATGCACCCTCCCCATAACACAGGCACCTATAGGTGTGAATCCCTAATTGATCTGTTTAGGCTCCCTAAGTGATGGACCTGGAAATGGAGAAACATTTTCCAACACATAAAACATCTACAAGCACAACACCATCAATTGTTTCAGCAAATATTTATTGGGCACCAAAAAAAAAAAATCATATAATCGTTAACATCCCAAAACATAAAGATCAGTGTTGGAGGCTGACAGCTACAAATCTGACAAGATCGACTCCCCAGCCTCAACCTGTCAGTTTTCCTACCTTCTTTCCCCAACATTAAACTGCAGCAATTTTCATTCAGCCCGTGATAGATACTCTTCCCCAACAAAGGGAGGAGGATTAAGCAGGACTGACAAATAAAGCCGAGAAGCCACAGCGGGATGGGAAGAATGATAGACTAGATCAATGAATCATGTTCCTAAATCAGGGATGCTCTGGGGAGAAAAATGCAACAACAAAAGTCACTGATTATAACAGAAGCCGGATGGTCTCTTCCTGTCACGGTTAGTACAGCCCAGAAACTGCTTATGAAGTTGTTTTTAAAAATAACCCCCAAGATTCTAACAAAAGCCTCTACCCTTTATGCAAATACCGAAAATCAAGGCTGGGAGAACAGGAGAAAAGTCAGGTTCACACAGTCCTATTAACCAATCGTCAGCCAAGGCCTAGGAAAGGTTCTTTGCCAGCGTTTCATCTTAGTACTGGACGCCAACAGTTTCCCTGATGCCAATTAGCAGACAGTCTCCATCAACAGTACATATTGACAGCCTCAGATAAGCAGAGCAGCAAGTGCACAAAACAGGCCAGTGAGGAGAAGACTGTGTGATCCACAAATACGGACACGGTCCCTTAGGAATCTTAGCACCTAAGGGGTAAAGAAGGGAAGGCTAAGAGTTTTACCCTGGCAGAGTGGGCTAGCGCAAAAGATAAATAGCTCCTCTATTTCTCAAGTGAAATTTGATGTCTAAATTAAGAGAAGACAAGGTAAAAACTATTGTCGAGAAATGAATTTTCATTATGTTGTATCTCCTTGCAGAGCACCAATTACGCTGATGGCAGAAGGCATTTGTTTTGGGGTTGCCTTACTTCTTAGCTCAGGCACCTAAGCTTGACGGAAGTCACATATGACTAAGTGGTAATCTATGCCCTGAGAGGTAACTCAGTACCTAAGCTATGACTCAAGCGATTTAAAATAATTAAAAGCACCAACGAAAATAAATAGACTCCAAAAATAGCAAACCACCATTTAGAAAAGAAGGCTCCTTTTCTAATGAAAGAAATTGTGGCTTCTCGCCAAACCATATAAACACTTCAAATATTTGTTCAGCCACTGAGTATCTAAAAGAAATTTACTGGAGAAGGCCTGAATAAGTAATAATGCAGGAACAACAAAAAAAAATATTGCTGTGCTCCTAAAACCTATTCCAAGCAAACATTTAACAACAGATACTTTGCATAGCAAATAGGCCACTGAAGAATCAGGCATTTCAGGTTCTTGCGTTTTCAGGTTTTTTGTTCTTCCCCCTTCTCTGAACTTCCCACTGCCTAAATAACAATCTCAGAATTCAAATCAAAAGACAATTTTTTTTTTTTTTACATATAATTTCACACTCCCCACCCTCGCTTTGCTGTCAAGTGTCTGACCCTGGTTTGATAATCTCATTTCCTGAGAATCAAAAAGCTGGAAATTTAAGCTTCCTAGAGTGTTAATTGCGGCCCTGCTCCACTGCTAATCAAAAAATTGGATGTTTTGCATGAAAATGCTTCTCTAATTAATTCTCAGTCATAAATCGCCCTGGTTTTAATAACCCCTCCTTGATTGGATAGCCTTTGAAGAGACAGTGCCGCTAATCCACCAAACTAGAAAAAATGCACGCAGAGGAAATAAGTGGGCCTACAAGGTATGAACCAGATGATTGCATTAATACTGTCAAACCAAAAAAGTGAATCTCCTTGCCCGGACTGGCATGCCTCACCCTGCACCCCAGTAAAATAAGCCATGGAACTAGGAATGATGAACAGAGGGAACTGTCAAAGTGGCCATGCGTCATAAGTCAAATCTTTTCACCCTCGCTCCACAGAACAGCTATTCCTATCATTTTTTTAAAAAGGGGTTTCCCCTGACATCTTTTCCCCTGGAAACGGGAGATCCGGCCATGTCCACTTGTCACACTGTCTATTTTAATAAGCCAGGGGTTTTGTGTCCCCCTTCCCTCTTCTTCTGACTAGCAATAGATGATCAGACATATCTGTGAGAGGTGCTGAACTAAATTTTCATTATCCAGAATGTCAAGATTAGTTTTTGTCATCAGGGAACACAGCTGGTCTATACCAGCGACCCTTTTATTAACGCAAATGAAACAGGTCACCTATACATAACTTCATTTTTCCTAGACTATGTCTTGCATTCTCCAAGTTTTAATTTACATCTTGTCAATTTGAGATACCATTTGCTGCCATGGTATCTCAGTGGCACTCAGAGAACAACAGAAAAGTCTTAATCAGCAGTATTTTGCATTAATCCTGTGATTATTAATAAGGCAGCAATTGATAATTATTAGCGTCAGAGCAGGGCTTATTTACAACTCACTCTCTGCTGTTTGATAATAACAAAGACTCAGAAGATGTTGGAACTATATAATGAACACTTTTGGTAAGCACGATTTTTAACATATGAATGAATCCAGTTGACTTGTAAAATAGTTACTTCTATTTTCTCTGTACTGATGAACTGCATGCAGGAGGCAGATATAGAAAAAGTTATTCCAAAAGAAATGACACAGAACAACACACGCCTATCTCATGATCCAGCAATTCCACTCGTAGGTATACTCTCAAGGGAAATACGTGCCTATGTCCAAAATAGTTCATCGCAGATCTATAGAGTCCCAAAGTGGAAATAATGAATGTCTATTAACAGGAGAATGAATAAATCCCATCATCATATAATGGAATACAATAGAGCAATAAAGACAAACTGATACATAAAAGAACATGAATGAATCTCACAGACATTATGTTGAGCAAAAGAAGCAAGATACACAAGATATTGTATAATTTTATCTATAGAGAGCTACAGAATAGGAATAACTAAATGATGGCATTAGAAATCAAAACAGTGTTACATCAATGGGGTGGGACTGGCTGGGAACTGGTATGAGAAAACCTTGTGAGTGGTGGTTACACAGGTTAATATGAAAGCAAAGATTTAGATGTACGTTTAAAATACGTATGTTTTACCGCAATATAAAGGGAGATATAAAATGGCAACAATAATCATCAAATAAAGTAGAAAAAAGAACAGAAAGGATTCAGCTCACAGGGAACTAAAAGCTCATGTATAAGAGACACAATTTCTGTTTATATAATGAATAAGGTTACTTCTCAAAGCATTTGAGGCAGCTATAAATTCCAAAGTGTAAAATGAAATAATTATGGATAAACACTAAACAAACGCCATCTAAACCTGAGCTAATTATTCCCCTTGGGCATTACACTGTAATAATTTAAATTATTTGCGTAGTAAAATTCAGAATGAGTGACACTGAAGATCAAAATAATTTTGAAGAGAAATGGTCACTTTCATTATTGTCATGAATATTGATGTCTGGTGTGGCTGTAAGTAGGATGAGCAGATGTAAGTGCTGGCCTCATGGTTAGAGATACGTGAATTCCACCCAGACCATCACAGAGGAGGCCACCTAACATTACAAAGCTGGAGTGACCACGAGGTAAACACGTTTTCTGAACACTCCAACTCAAGGACTTTTGTTAAAGAAGAAAACAGAGGGCAAAAAAAACTTCTGAAGACCGTTCTAGGAGATTCTATTGGTGTATTTATTTGTCCACTAGCATACTTATTCATTCATTCATTAAAAAAATTATTGAGTGTCTCTGATGTGTGAAGAATGGCGCTACGTGCTGCGGGGGTCACAGATAAATGAACTGTGGTTAACGTTTAACTTGTACTTAATGTGTGTCAGGCACAGTTCTAAATATTCTACCTGTGCTAACTAGTTTCATCCTCACCGTGGCCCTATAAAGTGGGTTTGTTATATATTCACATTTTACATTAAAGAAAACTGACACACAGGAGTTAATTTGCCCAAAGACACCCAGGTAGCAAGCCTGACAGCAGAGACCACATGCCAAATCTCTAAAGAGTCCTCAGACTCAGATTGCTAGGAATAGATAGTGACCAAAGAGATGAGGATCAAGAATCTAGAGATTTGAGCTGAGTGAGAGTCATAGAAATCATTTAACTTCTCTTTACAAGTGAGAAAACTGGTTAAGTGACTTGCACAAAATCACGAGCAAGTTATTAAGAAAGATAGAGGGTAGCTTGATTTTCATAGTAAATACAGAGTACATCTAGGAATCCAAGTTAAAGAATACATATTCTTCAGAGACTAAAATGGGCAGTAAAATGAATCAACCAAGCCTAGAAATGAGAAAGCAGTATTTGCAATTTTAAACTAGAAAGAGGAGAAAGGAGGGAAGAAAACCCTAACTCCAACAGTTAGGAAGAGGAATGGTGACAGGTAATCAGAAACTGCTGAATGCATGAAACAGGAGGGTGCCAGAGGGGAGGTGGGTGGGGTGAAAAAGGTGAAGAAAGTGAGAAATACAAGTTGGTAGCTGCAAAACAGTCACGGGAATGTATATAAAGTACAGCACAGAGAATAGTCAATAATGTTGCAACAATTATGCATAGTGCCAGGTGTGTACTAATCAGGGGTTCACTGCATAAATTATACACATGTCTAACCACTATGCTGTACACCTGAAACTAATATAAAATAATACTGAACACTGTAACTAAAAATATAAAAATAAAAATACATGTAATATTATAAAAAATAAAAAACAACTGCTGAATGCCTGAAACAGTTGATAATAGTTGAGATTAGATCCAGTTAGAGATCTAAACAAAACTAAAAGAGAAACAAACATGAAAATAAACATTTTAAAAAGCTATCTTCACCCCTTATCTAACATTCCGTAAAAAATGCCTCCTCCTCTTCTACTTCCTGTCTTAACAAATAAGATCATTATCTACACAAGCCACCAGATTGGGAGATGTGGGAATCAGCCAAAACGCCTATATCTTGCTCAGGCTCCACTCGGAATGAGTCACCATGTCCAGCTGATTCTCCCAATTAGCTTTTGGATCTGTTCCCACTTCTCCATCCTCACTGCTATTCTCCTTCTGAAAAGTTGGCATGGTCGCCTAGAAGCTCCCACCTGAAATAACAGCACAACTTGCCTCCTTGCTTGCAATCTCACAGTACTCAATTCATCCTCCATGCAGCCTCCAGAAAGAGTGCTTTTTGAAAAATGCAGATTTGATTATGTCGCCTTGCAGGCTATAAACCCTTAGGGAATTCCCTATCACCCACAGGACAAAAACCAGGCTTCTTGCTGCTCTACTGCGTCTTCTGAGATCTGCCTGCTTGTCTCCCGTATTTAGGTCCCATCTTCCCCACACACTCTATGCTTCAACCGCCACAAAACACGTACAGTTCAATGATGCTCGCACACATCTGGGTGTGTTATTTTATATTATCTCCCTGGTTGCACTAAGCGCCCTTCCCCTGGTCAGTCTGGCTAACCCATCTTTCCAATTTCAGTATAAATAGCCCTCCTCTCCAACACCTTCTATAAGTCCCCCTGGAATGCCAAGTGCTTTCTCCTCCACGCTTCCCAAGGGACTGATCACTGTATCTGTTTGCCTGGCTTGACTTCCATAGCACCTAGAACTCTCCCATATGCCAACGCCCCAGGGGCAGGGCCTGGGAATACTGATGGTGTGTTGTCATCTCCAATGGGTCAATTGATGCGTACATTATAGAACAACCCTAAGAAGGCAAGGTAAGTGTTGCAAACTTCATTATACAGGTAAGTAATCTGGAACTCAGAAAGGTAGTGACTTCCCTAGTAAAAGCAGAATGAGCAATATTAATAGATAGTCCTTCCACTACACCATGATGCTCCCCAAGCTACTCAAAACACAAACAGCCACACCGATATTCCACATATGAACATCTCACGAACCAACTGAACAGGGATATGTAAATTAGTTAACTGGTGCTGAAATCAGACATTAATGTGCAAACAAATAGGAACTTATGTGAGCTAAGTGGGCACAAATATGCAAATGAACTGGCTGCAATTCAGTAGCTGTCATCACAATTCTAGGAATGAGCACCCTTTTTATGACTATTACAATATTCATGGAGCATTCACACATACTATCATATATTATTATAATATGGGCTTTCCGAGTTTAAAATTGTGGTGAAGCCAGAAGTAACTTGACGTAATTCTGGTGTGGATGAAAACATACAAGTTGGAAGGCAGATGTGAGCACACAGGATCCTGCAACTTTCGTACAGAACCAAGCTGAACAAGGTACGTACTTTGGAATTAATTAGGCTGGTCTTTCCTGATCTGGCCTCTGCCAATACCTCCAGCTGCGTCTACCATGCTCAGTCTGATAAAATACACTATAATAACTACATTTAAGAGTTATTTTTCCTATAGGATGTTAAATAATAAAATAGTCTGGCTAAACCACTCAAAAAATTCAGTAGGTCATTCCATTTAGCTTTTGCTCACGTATAACAATGACTTATTTTCCCATCATTCCCCCAGCACACCGCTGGTTCCTATCTCTTACTGTATGATCGACAATGGCCAAAGCCATTCACAGCAGCTTTTGTGTCCTTTCTATCATCTCTGGCTCCTGAAAGCAACAAATGATAATCAGCGGACGTCTGTCTACATAAACTGACCTCCTTAATTAACAGAAAAAGTTAGATCCAATTCATGCTACGCAACGACCAAAGCTACTCTCACGCTTTCATACATTTTTTTCCTGCCTTGCCCACTGCCTGAAATGCCCACCCCTTCTTTATCTGAAAAGCTTCTCTTCCTCCTTTATAAGCAGCTTGAAACTTAAATACTATGAAAGCCTCCCTGCCTTTCCTAGCTCTTTGCATACACACCTCAGTTACATGTATATACAGTTCCATCATAATGCGTCTCACAGTGCTGGGGTCACTTGTTTGCATGTTGAATTAGTTAGGACAGAAATAGGGCTGCAAGTAACAGAGAACCAAAGTGACTTAAGTCAGAGTTTATTCCTCTCTCAGAGATGTCTGGGGCGGTATGGCGGCTCCGGTCACCCGAGGTGTGACACTCCACAGTATTTGAAACCCAGGCACTTCCTATCTCATTGCTGTACCATCCCGATAGTTATGTCTCACCTGCATGGTCTAAGATGGCATTGCTACATTTCATTCATATTACATCTTCACACACACCCTGGGCTGCCAGACAAGAGAGCCTGTTCCCTCCCTCTAAATGCAAGGTTGGAAGTCATGCACATCAAATACACTCACATTCTATTGGTGAGAATCAGATTACATGTCCGTGGCTGGCTGCAAAGTAAGCTGGGAAATGTTTCTATTTTGGGTGGCCATATGTCTGACTAAAAATCAGGAGCCCTATTAATATAGAGGAAAGGGAAAACAGACGTTGGGGACAAGTGGCAGTCTCTGTGACACAATCACGGTCCCTTTCCGTTCTTTGATCCTTCAAAGGCAAAGCTTGATTTTGTTAATTATTGTATCCCAAATGCCTAGTGAAGTGTCAGGACCAATAAACATAGTAAATCTGTACAGATTTAATACACAGAAAGTCCTAGAAAACATAGGAAACAAAAGCATAATAGCTGCTGGCTTCACTTAATGCCAGGTTCTGACATCCCAGATGGAGGATGAGAGAGGAAGGGGCAGGTAAGTGGGGAGGGGGCCCTCCTGCCCCAAAGTTGTCTTCTCGTGAACGACCTGAGGCACAGTTCCAGATCAGCAAGAACCTGGACCTGGAGTTTCGGTGGAATGGTGCAGGCCAAACAGCTAATCCAGCTGTCACAGAAAACTCCAAATCTGCTTTAGACACCTAATGCAAGTAGCAGTCTAATGCAATGTATATGGGTTTATCTCTGGAGACTTTTTTTTTAATTTTTTAATTGTTATATTTGTATTTTGTATTAAAATGTATATGAGCATATATAACATTTTTACAGTTTTAAAAATAGTAAAACAACACAGTACTTCCACAACTTAGCTTAAGAAACAAAACAGTACCATTATCCTTGAAGCCCCATGTGCTCCTCTCTGATTATATGATTCCATCCTCGTCCACCCACTCCAGCAGTGATCTCATTCCTGCATTTTATTTCTATGCTTCACATAAGGATATATTAATACGACTAAAGAAGATACTATTCGGTTCTCCGTGTTTTTGACCTCATACATTGGGTTGTCGGAAAATTCATGACATATTTTTTCTATATTGTTCGTTGCAAAAAATGCGTCATGACTTTTCCAACAACCCAATAGATACAATTAGATCATACATATTCTTATGTAATTGTTTTTGAGATTCAACCAAGTTCATGTATAGTATAGTTCATTTATTTTCATTGCTATAGAGTATTCCCGTGTGGCTATACCATGATTTATAAACCCATTTCCCTTTTGTCCATGGTACTGGAGTTGTTTTCAGGTTTTTGTTATTCAACCAATACTGCTATGAACATACTGTACTTGTTGCTGTGTTTTGCCTTTCACATTTGAGTTCTCACCCAGCAAAAATTTATTTTCCTAAATGAGGTTCAAATCCAATGTCTGTTTTTTGTTTATGAAGAACCAATGGTTTCACCATTATTTATTGACTATTCTGTTGTATCCCTATAAATCTGTAATGCCATCTCTCTCCCATATGAAATTCTCCTTTATATAGGGGTCTGCTTCTGCAAGTCTTTAGTTTTATCATGGTGTCCTGGGTGCCCCACGGAAAAGAGCAACGGGGAAGATGGAGTGGGGGGTGGGGTCTAAGCAGGCGGGTCAGAGCCCCCAACCCCACTTGGTCAAGCCACCTCTACTTTAATCTATTTTCTTTACTGAACTGTGAAATAAGACTTAAACAGAAGACAGGTTCTAAGACTGAAAAATGAGTTTGAAAAGCACTAGATTATGAGTTCGAAAGCAATTTGTACCATTAAAACCTACTGTTTTACTCTACAGACTCATATTATATGCATGTTTACATCAATTTCTTCTGATAATGAGATCACTTCAGATAACCTCTATTACTACTGATGAAAGGACCCAGCCTTCATACTGAAAGTGTAAAATTGCCATATGAATCGTGTCTTATTGAGACAATGATAAACTTTTTAGCATTCTCATCAGTTTCTAATAATGACTTTTTTACTACATATTATACATGTTGTGGTCTTCTCTATTTTCTAAAAATGCTCAAGTCAGAATGAGTTACATCATATCAACTACTAGAGTTACCGAAAATATAATTTCTCATGGTCCTAATGACAGCCTTTTAAACAATGACCAAAACTGTCATTTTCACATTAAAAAACTGTGAACCAAATAATGAAAAATATCAGAGATGTTAATTTTTAGAATTTTCTGTTACAGCACGTTAAAAGTTTTTGCTGATATTTTGTCATACTTTGTTCTTTTTTTGAAAAACAAAACCCTACTAATGGAAGTATAATATAAAGAAAAATCTATATGTATCACTTTTAAAACTCAAATATGTATCTCATTTAACAGCATCCCATTTTTCCCTCATCTGTATTTAAAAATATAAAAAATACAAGTTTTTTTAAATAAGGTTGTATGTCATCAACTAGTTCTGTTCGATAACTAAGGAGTATTCCTGAAGAGTGAGGCACTTAGTGGGCTTGACGAAGGCTTTGGGATGGCTAGTCTCCAGGTCCATGTTTTTCATGGCCTCCTGGTACAGCTGCCATGGTAGAGAGAATGCTGTATGCACTGGAATTATTCAAAAAATAAATCCATTTTGCGTAAACTAAATCCACAAAGAACATTTTTCAATAAAATAAATATCTACGTTGCATAGGCTAAGGTTAAGAGGTGGTACACTCAATAACAATCTTGGCATAAGAATACTTTTGTTTCCTAAAAGAGCTGAAATAATGCATCGGTCTGTTCATGGCCTGAGGAAAGGATTTTTATTACTTACTACTCCTCAGGAACAGATCAAGAAATTAGCATTTATAAAAACTGTATTGTAATTTCATTACAGGACAAATCTTACATGTAAGTAAATTAAGATCAGTCTTTTAAAAAGCAAGAATACCAATATACAAAAGGAAAAAGAATCAATTCTCATACACTATTTTAGAACCTAAAACAGATGAGATAACTATGAAAGATTATGGTTATATTCAAATAATTATATACAATTTTAAGAAGAAAAAAACCACGTGCATTTTTTTCATGTCCTCTGCATATTGTTACTAACAAAGTTGTTAAGCGAAATTTAAAAGACTACAAAGAATTTTCAAATGAAGTTTCAGGATATAAAGCTTTATAAGTGCTTCTCATATTTAAGGTTGTGGAACAAATACGTGGTCTGAGCATAGAATTGCTGTACCTCACTTCAGCCAAAATGTCCTGGAAAATGTCTGCATAAATGAAACCTTGCTTTAAATGCTCCGTGATAAAACAGCTTGCTAATCAGAAACTCCCAGTATGTATCCTTCTATAAAAGGATAAGCAACTCATAGTTAATCTATTTCAAATATTGCCTTACCTGAACGCAAAGCACCTCCAAACAGATAATTACATAGAATATCCTTAAGTATTCACAACCCCAGTCACCAGCAACCCATTAGAGAGAAAAAGAGAAAATTCAGGTCAGGTCAGTATAAGAGCCCAGTTTTCCCTGATGCTAGTACTTCCATATTTACTACATAAAGCAAATCCTCTTAGAGAAGTCAATTCTCAAGTGGCTGGAGCTTTACAGAATATTTTGATGTCAGGGCTATAGAAATGTCACTCATTAAACTAGTGGGAATAAAAATGGCACTCTAAAGGTAATATTATTGAGTACAAACAGAAGTACTAAGTAGCCCCAAGACAGAAAAGAAACTGTAATAAAAACTGAGGATATAAAGGGAAAAAAAACAAAAACTGAGTATACATTTTTACTTGGATCAATGACGAATAATGTTTTCTGCCCATTCAGGGGTTTTATTAGCTTTAAAAACGAGCAGAGACAAGTCACGGGACTCCTAGTCGGTTTACCAAAGCTCCCCCTAGGGTTTCCCAAATAAGTCGGCCTGTACCTGCAAATAAAGAGAAATTGAAGACAGAGGCCTCCTGCATCATGTATGTTTCAAGTGCCTGATTCAAGCCAAACACTGTCATGGGCACCAGCTTGCGCTAATGAATCAATAGGGCTTGCATTCTGGGTATTCAGAGGAAAACGTAGAGATTGAACAGTTTAACAAGAGAAGTACATATTAAGAAAAGTCTATGATAAGGGAAAAAAAACCCAGAAAACCTATTGTGATAAAGAATGACAGGATGGGGCAGGGGGTGGGGTGCTGGGAGAGGTCAGGAGACCGTGCTGACGTTTGGACAAGATGCCCAGACCCGGAAGTCATCTATACCGAGGCACGAGGTTGGTTTGGGCTAGGATCAGCGGGGGAGAATCTACAGAGTGAAAGATTCCAAGACCAAACCCTGAGACACTTCAAAGAGTGCTTGAGAAGACTAAGAACATGAGGAGGAGAACAGAACAAGAGCTGCTGGGAGATCAAGTGAGATGAAACAACACACACTGAACAGGCCAAGGTGAAGGTCACCGCTAACCCTGAGACGAGCCAACTCAACGCAACAGTGAGATGGGAGTGGAGGAGAAAGTGAGAGATCAAGTGGTGGATGTAGTCCTAGTTCCACCATGATACACTTTTAAAAGCACCATCGTAATGTAAATCAATTCGAGCTGGTCTCACTTTTCCAGAGTTTTCATAGCTAATTTTATAGTCACAATATGCCCCAAAAGTGGTCGGAACTGATAACAGCTCTGTTTTTCAAACAAGAAAACCGAGGCACAGTGGGAATAAATCGCCTAAGAGCTAACTCTGGTCATGAGCGGCAGTATTTTGACTTTTTTTTTTAACCCCCATGAGATAATGTGTTCATCAGTTATCTTATTCTTCTTCAGAATCACACTTTAAACCGGAGAAGCTATATACTCAAGCTAAAGGTCCATTAACACTAATATCTTTCTAACCTACAACACGGCTGCCTCAGCTATACAACGAAGCAGCAGAGAGGCTGAAAGCAACAGGAAGTCTATGATTAATGGAGACACATACACAAGTTAGATTTCCACCTGTTATCTCGCCCCCTTTGAAAGAGCATCCCCCGTCCTCAGCCCAATTGCCAACAGCAGACTATCTAATGAACCATCTGTACCGTAACAGTTAGAGCCAGCCGAGATGGGTTGATGATACCAAAGAAATCTCATTTTATTTCTCATTCTTTTTCTCCCCTTGTGTGTTGTTAGGTTGAGTAACGTTTTTAATTGCATGATAAATTGAAAATGTTGGCAGGAACTTAACTTTTCGCAAAATTGGAGTTTTTTTAACATTACTTTGATGGCCTTTTCTGGTGGATTTCCTTATTGCTTTCACTGCAACAGAAGGAAAAGCTGACCCTATGAACCACCCCACTGGGAAGCAAAGTGTGCAGCTAAGTGGTGTTAAGAGAATATCTTGCGCCAGTCTCTTAGGATTTGACTCAAGCACTCAATTATAGCTTTTCGAGGATAAGCTAAAATGCAGATCTCACTGCAGTCCTTGGACCAGTCAGAATAATAGACTAACTGAAAAAGGATGGTCATTTTTAATGGAATAGAGTTGTGATTTTTTTTCCCCACTCAAATATTAAAAGCATTCATCAGAGAAACTTTCGTTCCTAAAACACCATCAGACTTTTACAAAAACTGGTCAGCTGATTTAGTCTCTCATCAAGCATGTGATGTGTCGGCTCAACTCAGCTAAATTATTTTTTAACGATATTTATGAGCATGACATGTTTACTCACTGCTTTCTCCCCTTGTAACCAGAGATAAATCTTCCTATTTTGTTGAACGCTGGTAAGTACAATAGACTACTGCTTGAAAGTTCCGTATTTCAATGAGCTTTTTGAAGGAAAGTTCCTAGTTAGATTACAGTGATTCTTCAATTAACCATCTCCCAGAATGAAATGCCTCTGTAACTTAGTTTGATTTTAAAACGTTTTTCAATTACACATAGCAGTGCTGTTCAAGACCAGACTCAAAGGCAACGTGTTTATTTATAAAGCTATGTATAACTCCAGAGAACAAAAATATATCTACACATTGCCTCTACTTCTTAAATTTAAAGGCCAGGGGAAACCTATGAGGCTGATAATAGCTGCTGGTAGCCCCATATCTCCTGGGTCCCTTCCTATCTGTCTATGGTAAGCTCTCTTTCGTGCTTTAGACCTCAGCTTCCCTACTTCACTGTCACGGAGTCAGTCAGTATCTATTGAACATTTATTAAACCAGGCACTGTGCTGAGCACAAGACGCAAAATATACTTCCCTCATGGAGCCTATAGTTTTGTGACAAACTTAAGTGAGCATTAAACCACAACATAGTGTGGAAAGTACTCAGAAAGGGAACACTCAAGGTGTAAGCACACAGTGGGGGTCCACAATGATGATAGAAGATAGATAGATAGATGGATGGATGGATGGATGGATGGATGGATGGATGGATAGATAGATAGATAGATAGATAATGAATGACACTGAATGTACGTGGTAGGTTGAGGAGACAAACAACAAATAGGGAGAGCCCATCAGAATAAGTGACAAATACATTTAGGTTGGAAAGCTGATGAGGGTTTAGCCAGGCCAAGAAACAAACAGAAAGTATATGAAAACTTTGAGGAGTCAGCAGCAGTAATAACAATATTTGAGAAGAAGAAAGGCAATGAATTTACCACACGTCAGGCACCTTTCTAAACAGTATTCATAGCTTAACTCACCTAACTTTAGCAACAACCTCATGGGATAGGTACTGTTATTTTTATCCCCATTTAGAGATAAAGAAACAGAGGCACAGAGGTTATGAAGCCAGTAAATTGGGAGCTAGATTTTAAATGTAGGCAATTGGGGCCGAGAGCCCCCTACTCTTCGCTATGCTGTCTCTCAAGAGACCATAGACAGCCAGAGGTGGGTGGCCACCGAAAATCATTCCCCGTGGCTAGAGCACACAGTGCTTACTATCTTACTATCTAACAAAAAACGAGAAAGAATCTAGGATCAGTCCTTTATCCTTGTTGACTAATCATGCTTGAATCTGAGTGAGTGGCAGGTGGCGGCGCTTACGTGATCTCCATTGATTACGAGGTCTGCCTTTCCATCTCTAAGGGTCAAATGAAGAAAGAGTATAGAATGTTAATAATAGGGAAGGTTGTGTGGGGGGGTGTGGAGGAAGGACACAGGAACTCTCTGCACTTTCCACTCAATTTTGCTGTGAACCTAAAACTAGTCTAAATAATTAAGTTTATTCATTAATAAAAACCAAAATTATCAGGTTTCAAGCTAGGGGGAAAAAAAAAAGCCTTTTTTATCCCCATTAAAAGAATTTCAAATACCAGAAGCCAGGTAGAGGGAAAAACAAAGATAAATTTAAACTACTCCTTAAACCAGCTCTGAAATTAAAATTAGGACACTGTGAGTATGCAAGATATCTAGCCCTGGATAATCTGTTACGCCCTGGATAATCTGTTATGCCCTATGCCCCCTAAGTGGCAGTTCAAGTGCGATGGGTCCTACAAGCATGTGTTATTCTGTGACTGGCCTCTCCTGACAAGCTCTGCAGTCTTCCTCCAGGGAGGAAGCTGTCTGCGAGAGCCGGGGTCCCCCTCCCCCTTCACTCCCTGTCTAGCCATAGAGTGGGTCACGCCTTCATTTGCTCCAACTCTCTGTCCTCCCATATTTCCAGACTCCAAGATGCACACCTGATGTTTTCCAGAAAGTACAGCAGCACTTTAATATTAATGAAACGTTGGTAGGCTAACACACACACACGCGCGCACACACACACACACACATATATGAGTGTGGAATGACTGTTGTGATAAAACAATGAGAGGGCATAGCAAGGTCTTTAGAGAAAAACTGTAGGTATTTAGATTAATAATGAAGGTGAGCATAGGAATGACTTAGGCAACAGTCTTTAAACCCAGAAAGGCTGGCTGGTGACCTCATGACATTTTGATGAAGAACTATGAGGAGTCTTAAAGACTGAATATTTATTTGGATAGGCCAGTCACTGCAAAATATCCCAAGTGCCTACAATGCCGAAAACACAGTGCACGTGTTCTTACCCACCGCTCACGAATACCGTTCTGAATAATCAAATAATTGCTCTCTTCTCTGGGTTCCTCTAGCAATTAGGTGCACGCTAATATTTGGTTGCCAGCGTGTACTTTCTGCTATGGTTACTGACATCCACGCCTTACTCTCGTCACTGGCTCCTAAGTGTTTATCTCGGATTCTTTGCACTTGACACCCACCCCTTCCGAGGCCTCCTGCCCTTAGCGAACTCTAACCCATCTTTCTCGATTGCATTTTCCACGACGAGGTCCTTTGGTCACCGAAGGAAATGTTATTGGTCTGATTTTTGATTGAATTAAAGTTACTTCTCATGTATTTCTTTTAGTATTTTTTCTGCAGATCACAACTCTTTTGTAACCACACATGGGTATCAAATACCCTGTGTATCAGAGTTAGGTCGATTAGAACATACTGTTTAGAGGGATCCTGCCTCCCTTTCAATAAGGACAGAGGCCTCATTTGCCTTTTTCCAAATCTCGGCTACTCTTGACATAGTCCACAAAGCATTGAAAACAATAATTTCAAGTACCAGTGGCAGCCCCAGAAGGCTGGCATTCCCCTGGGGTGAGTGGACTCATGTCTGCCCGCTTTGAGCAAGAAGAGACCAAGCACATCTTTTGGCTCTGCGTTCCCACTTGAATGGTAGCCGGCCTACAAATCCCGTGGCCACAGTAATAGTTTTAGCTGCTTGGCAGCAGATACTGCGAAATGATAGGAGAAACAGATTATCGGGCCTTTACGTCTTTGCTATCTTAAAAGAATCCTGGGAAGGCAGACCGCAAATTCACACGCTACAGAAACATGTCAGGTCTTCCTCCAGAAAAGTAATTTTTCCATGGACGTTTCATCACCCACCTTGAAGTTCTCCACTCCGGCTGTACAGCTCCCTTCTCTGCTCTCGCAGGTAAGCACTCATGCTGATGGCGTGGGAGGACGACTCGAACCTGCAATGAAACAGGGTGCTTAGTGTTCGCCCAACGGGTGGTGCCTAGCTCGGCACCAGGACTCCACTCTGGTCCAGGTGACGCGCCCTCCTGGTCCACGGCCAGGACGCTCTGCCTCGCCCACTGCAGGGCCAGGGCAGGCTGCCAGAGACCCCAACTTATGGATGAGATTCCTGGCTCACGCGCCTCCCCAGCAGTATTTGGATCTTTCGCGAACTTTCCATGTCAACGGGTACAAGGCTGATCTGTCGAACTTTTTCTTTTGCCTCCATGTCCTTTGCCAGGCTCCCTACGCACACGCCAACAAAGCTATCTCATACAGCATTCTCATTGTGCTGCTAACCAGCTCAAGAGCCATCAGTGACTGCCAGCTGTCACTGCAGAAACCCTGGCTCCTCAGAGCAGACATCTTGCCTTTCTAACTCCCCCAGTTCGAGGACTAGTACAAAGGACATGGTAGAAATACTGTTGGTGAACTGCACCCAAGAAGCAAGGCATTTATGGTCTCTCCTTAAACGTGCTCAAAAACAGTACAGTTTCTGAAGGGCTGCCAGGTTTTGGACCTGCCACCTGCCACATAAGACGTTCTCGAATGTACTGAGCTACAGTTCACACCTCCCCAGGAACTGTGTCAGAGGTCAGAGCTCATAATATAGAACATGTCTCTAAAAACAGAGAAAAAACAAAAGAAAAAAATCTCATTCTTAAGAGGAACTTGTAGGTAAGGGAAAAAAAAAAGTTAAAATTATGACTATATCAAACAGTAAATCCTTTGATGTCCTGAGATCTTTAAAGTCAGAAAAACATGCCGACGGGAGAAATCCTTCTAAGAATTAATGCCACTCAGGGGTACACAGCAACGTGATGAAAGAGCAACTGTGACAATGGACTCGGTTTCTGGCAACAAGGAAGGCGCGCCGACGTTTTCTTATCACGCCTTCTTTCTCCATTCTTTGGCAGGGAGGGCGAGTCCGAAGGGGACTGTCAGTCTAAGGGGAACACGGGGCTACTTGATCCTCTCGTCTGCACCCTGCCGAGAACTAAGAGGCCACTCACAGCCAGGAGGATGGCCGAGTGTGCGGTCCTTGAAGTGCCACCTGCCTGTCAAGTACAGAACAGAAGCCACTGCCCTCCAAAAAGCATGCTGACAACTATCGATCAGAAATGACCAGGGGAAAAAAATTAACTTCGAGCAGAGAATAGAGAGGCGCACATTACACAATAAGAGAACTTAAACACACTTCATTAACCTTGGCTAGGGGCAGTTAAAGATTAGGGCTCACCAAAATCCTCATCCTTGATGACCTGATGTATTTGTGCTACTCAGGAATCCTTTCTATGTTTGGAACAATCACAGCTTGATATAATTTTACAGGAAGGGGCCACAGAGATGAGTCGCACCTCCTTTTCTAGACAAAGGCCCTGGAACCCCCTAAGACAGGAGACCAGTTCTGGCTCATGGGGCCGGTTAATGGCAAAACCAAGACTAAAAGAGGCAGGACTGTAATGAGGGCCTGATTCTGTGTGGGTGATGAGTCTTTACTAGAATGCAATAATAATAAATGTGTGGCAATTACCTAAGTTCACGTATTCATGTCCCACAATTCGTATGTTTTCCAATACCACAATGTCAGGATGGGGTCTGAAGCTGAAAGTTAGGGGTGATGGTTGAGAGCATGAAATCTAAAAATCCTGAAACCTGATTTCTACAATACACCGGGAGGGGAGGGGAGGCGAGAGGAGAGGAGAGGAGAGGAGAGGAGGGGAGGGGAGGGGAGGAGCAGCATCTGAGGCAGTCTTAGGGGCTCTTTCAGCCATCTTTTCCTTCCTCCGTTCTTGCTTGCTGGCACAGCTCGTGCTCTATCTGTGGGTTCTGCTTCCTCTCCCCCTTCACTCAGCAGTACTTTTCCTGTGCTCGGGAAAGGTGGCTCCCTCTGCAGCCATAACCTACCACCAGGGATGAACCCTGGCTGGTTTCAGACAATCCCACGGTCTGCCTCCTTTTGCCAGCGACTGGTGTAGGAAAGAGCTTCACACAGGGAAATTTGCTGAGGGGCTTTGTCACTGGCAAAATTAATAAATGGATAATAATTAGTTATTAATAAACAAGGGTCTGAAATGATATAGCCACTTGGGAACACAAAGTGCCTTACAAAGTTGGACACAGTCTTTACCATATGACCCAGGAATCATGCTCCTAGGTATTTATACAAATGAGCTGAAAACTTACATCTAAACAAAACCTGCGTATGGATGTTGACAGCAGCTTTATGGAGGCACCCAAGATGTCTTTCACTAGCTGAATGGAAAACAAACCATGGTACATCCACACAGTGGAATATTATTCAGCGGTACAAAGAGATGAGCCGTCAAGCCACAAAAAGGCATGAAGGAACCTTTAGTGCATGCTGCTGAGTGAAAGAAGCCAGTCTGAAAAGACGACACACTGTATGACTCCAACTGTAAGGCATTCTGGAAAAGGCAAACTGAAGAAATGACAAAAAGATCAGCCACTGTCAGGGGTTCAGGGGGGCCGGGAAAAGGAGGAGGAATGAGTGAGTGGGAAACAGGGCGTTTAGGGCAATGAAATTATTACGTACGAGACTGTAAATGGTGGGTACATGGCATTCTACATTTCTCAAAACCCACATACCTGTGCAACGCAGAGCGTGAGCCCTAGTGTAATAATGAACTCCAGCTAGTGATGACGTATGAATATCAGTTCGTCGTGTGTAACAAATGCACCACACTCGTGCGAGACATTAGTACCAGAGCAAGCTGCAGGAGCGGGAGCGTAAGGGAAGGCTCTGGACTACCTGCTCAGTTTCTCTGAAAACCTAAAACTACTCTGAAAAATCAGATCTACTGATGAAAATGAAAAAGGATTTGCAGGGCCGGCCGAGTGGCGTGATGGTTAAGAACTGGTTTGGGACACCAGAGGGCCCCGGTTTTGATCCCACATATAGGGGCCAGTGACACTGCCCTCTACAGCTAAGATGCTGAACGACAGCGCAACCTGGAGCTGGGCTGCCATGAATCGCCGGCAACGGCATAGGCTGCAGCCCCTGTGTCAGTGTGTTGCCATGGGCTACCGTGTGTAGCCAGCAGCCGCAGTGAGCGGCCGTCCAGAAGCTGGCGACTGATCTGCCTCGCCTGGGAAGAGCACAATGATGGTGCCAACTTGGGCCAATGAAGCAACGTCCTCCACAACTAGACTGAAGAACAAAAGGACAGCAACTTGTCTGTTCCCCTTCCCCCAATTCCCCTGCACTGTTCCCCTCCCCCCAATACCCCAATAAAAATCTTTAAAAAAAAAAGAAAGAAAGAAAAAGGATTTGCAGGAAGAACGGCAGCCGATTTCCTTGGCGTCGCCATTTGTGTCGGGTGGGAACCAAGGCAGAGACGTGGGAAGGGCTGGACCCTGGCTGATGCTGTACGAAGGCTGAAGGCCCCTCGACAGGCACCATGACTGCGGGAGATGCTAGTTTTCCTGGGCGTTCATCTGCCTGTGGTTCACCTGCGGGTCTACATTACTTGCAAACGAAAGCATTTTTACTGATGCTGCATCTAACCTCTGTATAAAACTGTAAAAAGGAAAAAAGGAATACATTCAATAAACAGAATGCATTTTATTCCTCTGTGGGCACAGTCAGTGTTTTCCTCTAGACCAGAAGATAAATGAACTGTGCAAACTTCCCTTAGGATTAAGGACTCTATGAATCCATGATAAAAAAAAAAAATCTCAAAAGTGAATCAATAAAAGATACTAGAGCCTCAAGCTATTTAAAAAAAACAAAACTGTGATGATACTTCTGTAGTCACTTTACATGCTTAGATTTACAGATACAACTTCTTAAATATCTATTAACTCCTCAAAAGAACACATCCATCTACCGAGATTTCGATCCTGCTTCTAACAGTTGCTAATTATGTGAACTTACATAAATTACTTAACTTCTCTTGTGCCTCAATTGTTTTCTTTTTTGACATGTGAAAGGGGACTAAAAATAGAACCCAGGACTTTATAGGACCTATAAGGTCCTAATGAGTAAATGAGATAATCCATGAAAATGGCTTAATGCCTCAGCTACCACTCAGTAAGGACTCAGTAAGCATTCACCAGTTCTCCAGTGGCTGCAATGCACTGTAATCTGAATTAAATTATGTTTAATTGAGATTATTTTGAGGAATTTATCTACCACAGTGCCTGTTACATAGTAAGCAATCAATGGGAACTGTTACTGTTATTATTATCAATGTTAATAATAATATTAACTGTTACTGTTACTATTATCAATGTTAATAATAATATTAACTGTTAGCTGTTACCAAGTAACGTATCCTTAGGATCCATGGCCTGGCAGGGTTAGCCAAGGTAGTAATTAGAAAAAAGAATTTCCATCCAGTAAATCAAATAAAACCCAATGCAATTTAGCTAGAGAGATCTGCATAACTTTATTAAAGGTTGCTTCTTGGCACTTGGGGTTTTTCAAAGGCAGAAATATTACATTTCCTTTCATTTCATATAAATTCCCCAGAAACAACTGGAGGGTTTCATTTCCCTTTATTATTATATATACAACTCCCCAGAAACAAATTCCTGCAATTTTTTTAAAAAGTTCTAGACAGTCCAATAACCATATTCCAATGTAGTCGCTTCCCCTAACAGAAAACAGAAGTACACAAAATTGACTTCCCATAAATTATTTCCAATCAACTTTAATGAGGTGAAGTAATGGCTGTCCATTAAGCAGAGAGTCACCCCACTTGGATCTAACACTTCTTGACACCTGCTATCATACCAACAGGGGAGATACTTACTTGAAAAGAGAATTTTTGGGTCTCTGAGGCTTCTTCTTGGCAAAAAAGGCTGCGAACTCCCGTCCAGTGCTGGCATAACTCAGCTGAGCGGATGGTTCAGAGGCTGTACGAGTGTTTTTCATATCCAAGTACTCCGTCAGCAGCATCTGTACAATCAGATACGCAGTTTAATACACACCTTTGTGATGTGCTATTAACAAAAGCAATTTTAAACCATAAAAAGCTAATTCAAAAACCTCATCCTTGACATCCATAAGTATATTTGCCTACCGTATTTCCCCAAAAATAAGACCGGGTCTCATATTAATTTTTGCTCCAATAATCTACATGTATTCAAACAGTCATGTCTGGCTGATGCGCTTAACTGGGGCTTATGTTTGGGGTGGGGTTTATATTACAAGCATCCTGAAAAATCATGCTAGGGCATATTTTCCAGTTAGGTCTTATTTTCGGGGAAACATGGTAGCTATTCATATTTCTAGTGGGAGGCCTGATGGAAGATTCATCATAGCCAGAAAGTCATCTATTTCCTGCCTGCTCCTCCAACCACGACCAGCGTGTGGTGGGCACTGAGTATGGGGGTAAAGGAAACATGTTTATTAGGGTCTAAAAGTGCCAGGCACTGGGCTGGGTTACTATTCTCCTTCAGCCATGATTTAATCCCCATTATTCCAAATCACAGCAGCAGCAGCAGCAATGGGGGAATATTTACTGAGGGCTTACTATGTTGCAGGCAAGAGGCTAATTCACCTAGATGCACTGCCTCCTTTAAAGCACAACATTTTATCATGCAGATCCTCAGATGACAGATAAGGGACCGAGGCTCAGGTGTAGGCTCTGGGCTTCAGGGTGACCCTAGTGGATTGACTCCGGAGCGCAGGCTCCCACCCTTCACCCTCACAGCACAGAGGACGGCACGCTAACATACCTGCTCACAGGTACCAGAGGCCATAGCAGGCAGGACGTCCAGACCTACAAATACTGTCTAGGACCACTACTCCAGAGCTTCACAGCAACAAAAGAAACAGCTTTATCGATAACCATTGCCAGTGGGTCCTGCTTATAAATAATCCACCTTAAAGCCTTAGTGGTGGGGGGTGGGCTAGAATCAGCTGTGCTACTATCTCTATGACCAGTGTTCTAAAAAGTCCCCACTAGCAGATCTGGAATAGAAATCATCATGGTTCCCAAGAATGTCTAACCTGCAACTAAGGTCTATCAACTCATTTCCATAATCACGCACCACATTTAAATTTTTAAGATACCCGTGTGGTATAGTGCATAGAGGCAAGTAATTCTACCCATGACTGAAGTAAAAGCTTTTCCGAGACACAAGGTCCCATGTAACTAACTATTCATTCCTGCTTGCATTTGTATATTCATTCATTCGTTCGTTCCTTCATTCATTCAATGCAAGTTTGAGGACCATATTAAGCATGATCATCAAAAAACATTTTAAAGCACCCTGTAAACATGTTGCCCCCAAGTAACCTTTAAAGCAATTATGTCTCTAACATGAGCACATACACACCACTGAGAATTTATCAAATAGCAGACATTTTAAAACCATAATCTTCCTCAATCCTGAAACCTATAAAGTAGGAGTCACTATCTACATTTTAGAGATGAAGAAACTGAGAATTAGTGGTATAAACCATCCGACATGCATGGGTGGTGGCAAGGGTTAACAGGACATCTCTGTATATTCCCCTCAATTTTGCTGTGAACCTTAAACGGCTCTAAAAAAAAAGTCTTAATTTTTTAAAAAAGAAACAATGAAACAAGCCTAAGGTCTTATAATTAGAGCAAAACAGCCCAGGACTGCAGCCCAGGTTTAGTTGACTGAGCCTGTGCCTTTCCCCACAACACTCTAGTGTCAACAAGAGCATAAAAATAGCCAATGAGAATGACTATAAGTGGCAGTAAATGGACTTTATGCCATTTTCTGTACAATAAAGATTTCGCTGGGAAATTATAAAACATATTAGCAGATTGGTTAATGTTTTTTTATTTATTTACGAGGCCACTGGAATATCATTCAACATGCTGATGAAGTACTATAACCACAAATGTTACCTCTGTTCATAGATCACCCAAACCGCCCAATAGTCAGGGAGAATATCCAATTGGGTCTTTACTTCAGTAACTCAACTGAGGGACTCGATGTGTAGATTTGAGACTGATGCTAATGAAGTGTGTAAGGAATCTGTGATCAAAAGATGTCTAGTAAACCAGAACGGAATACTAAATCCACATAACATAGAAAGATGTCTACAAATGCACTGGTTTTAACACCAATATGACAGAGAGCTATTTCTACCAAAGCATGAAGATACACACACTAAACCAAATAATTCTTGTGAGAGCTTTGTAAAATAAAATATTGACTGACCAAGGTCTACACAACACAGCATTCTTAAAACCTTGGTATTTTAAGAACACTGTTCTTTTTCTCATCAACGAAGTCCCCTCAGTTATAACCTCTCAGCATCGTCATTCTATTCTGCTCCACTGGTTTCTCCCTTTTTATCTGCAAACGTGCTATTTCTACATTTTCAATTAAAATCTCGCTTTGGTCCTCATACTCTATCTATAACCCTGTTTCCCTTTTGTCTTCAAGTTTCAAACTTTCAAAAGCAGCCTTTACATCTATTATTTCCTTTACCGTGATGGGATTAATTCCTGATTTCTCTCTCAAGCTCCAGTCCCACATCTATGACCGAATGCTTGACACAGTCACACATTTCAATGATAAAATCAATCTGAGATTCTGAAACCTAAGTCCTCTGCCCAGAAAATTAGTAACTCCTTCTGTCTATTTGTTGTTGTTGCTGTTAGTGGTTTCTTACTCCCACTGCTCTTCAGGTTTAAACCTTCAGAACTACCTTTTGAAACACTCTTTTATCCCTGGTATCCATAAAACGATTAGTCCCCAAATCAATTAACCCTTTCTCAACTCTATTAGTTTGTCCCTTCCTGTCCGTTCTGACAGCCACCAACTTAGTTCAACTCATGCAGCTTTTCTTATTTAATTTTCTGACTCTCATCTCTTACTCTTTGAGTCCTTTTTATATTCCATCAACAGAGTGATGCTGCTGTTATCATAAGGCTACTCATCTCATCATGTACAACCATCTGATCTCAATATATATTTCCAACTGTATTTTATTCTCCACGCAATGAACCCAACACTTCAATCAAAATCACCTACTTAACTCATGCCTCAATCTGCCTGGGCCTTCTCATTCTGGAATGCCTAACCTAGATTACCCTCTCTCCCAAATAAATTCTAACAAACCCTGCCAGAAACAGTTCCAGTTTTCTCTTCAGTATTCCCTTCCCAGGCTACTCTAGGCCAGCGGTCCCCTTTTCTGAACTCCTAAAGTACAGTAAGTTCCCGACTTATGAACATTCCCATTGCAAACTTTCACAGAAAGGAACAGACCTCGCATTACGAACATTCATAGATGCGAACAAATCTCGGGAGTAGCTCACGTGTCTGTCGGACATTGTCACAGTTGTGCTGCTGTGTGCTTACTGTACAGTGCGATAGTATACAGTAGTACAGTGCTCAATCGGAGCCCAGGATGTCCGGAAGCAAGAGAAAAGCAGTGGTGATGTGGAGGGGACTGCCAGGAAGCGCGAAGCAATAACCATGGAAACAAGAGTGAAAATAATTGAGAGATTGGACCGAGGAGAAAAGATGGTAGACGTCACTCGTTCTTATAACATGAGTCGTTCAACCATTGGCTTTACATTGTATACTTGTGTCAAAGGTTTAAGACTCACTTTGTCGGACTTACGGACAAATCCAACTTACAAACAAACGTTCTCCTGGAACGGAACTCGTTCGTAAGTCGGGAACTTACTGTACCTGGTTGTACACATCATTCAGTAAGTACTCATCAAAAACTTCCTGATACTATTAGTTATTATTTAATAAAAAGATACCTGACCACCCTAACTTAAACACTACATCCTTAAGGCATTGTATTGCTTTACTCCCACAGAGCCATGCAACATACCACAAAAAAAAAAAGATAGTGACTCACTGAATTTTAAAAAGTATATAAGAAGCCTTGATGTATGTCATTTTATGCAAATGAGATAGTCTCCAAAATAGAAAGAGCCCTATAAATGAGTCCCCAATACAAAAACCTATAACAGAAGTAAAATAAAAAAGGAATAGGTATGATTTTAATCATAGGCTTTGTGGTATTTCTCTCCTTGATGTGTCTGCTGCTTTTTCATAATACCACTCACCACCAACCGGAAAACACTGCTTTAAAACAGGTAACGTTTTATCTTGACACCCAAATTGGCAAAAGTGCATTTTTACATATCTTAAAGAAAAAATAAGCTCCTATTTCTAAGGTACTTGAAATTTGATTGAATTAGGCTAAATCTACTACAAAGTCTTGACACAAACATCAGACATCTGGTATTAAAATATAACCACATACTTTCTCCATGATTCTACATCATTGTAGATGATGTATTGCATCTTCCAGATTATACATGAATATTCTAAGCACTCATCTATGATTGCCTGGGGAAAATCACTCAAGGCTGGAATTCTGGGGCAAAGGGCATTCCAGATAATATCAAGTACATCCTGCCCACAGAAAATCTGCAGAAGATAATCCTCCGTTCTCGCTGGCTCTAAATTCCTTCGTATCTCAGACACTCATTTATTTTCTCTCTTTAAGTCCCAGAAATAGCTATGTCTTATTCATCAGGGTTCAAAAAAATCAAAGTCAGAGTTTCTGGGTGTTTTTAAGTTTAAGTTAAAAGGCATTAATTTGTCAAAACAAAGACATGAAATATGAAAATATGGTTAGAGAGCACCTAAAACTGTATATATCAGTGAGATCTTGATTCACTATATTTTTTATTAGATTCCAGTGTACAAAACAATATAATAGTTAGACATTTACACCCCTCACAAAGTGATAACCCACCTCCCCAATCTACTACCCCTCTGACATTGTATATAGCTGTTATAGTTCCACTGACTCTATTTCCTATGCTATACTCCACATCCCATGACTATATATATATATATGTATTAAACTATAGTTGACATTCATCATTATTCAGCTTCAGCTTCAGGTGTACAGTGCAGTGGTCAGGCATCTACACCATCCATGAAGTGGTCTCCCTAACAAGACATCTTACCATTTGCAACAATATGGATGGACCTAGAGAACATTATGCTTAAGTGAAATAAGTCAGACGGAGAAAGACAAATACCATATGGTCTCACTTATATGTGGAATCTAAAGAACTGAATAAATGAGCAAAGTAAACAGCAATAGTCTCAGAGACACAGAGGAAAAACTGATGGTTGCTAGTTGGGAGGGGGGCGGGGATGAGGGAGAAGGGAAAGGGATTTAGAAAGCACAAACTGGTAACCACAAGATTGCCACAGGGGTATGAAAAATTTGGGGAATATAATCAATAATGTTGTGAAGATTCTGCAGGGTATCTGATGGTCACTATATTTTTTGATATACCTGGTATGTCAGATGGTTTTGCTGTTGAAGCAAAGAAATAAAATGCTTTAAAAAATATACAAATTCGTGTGGTCAGGCATCTCTTCAGCTATAATTTTAAATTTGCAATTGCTAAGATGCTAGTCCAAAAATCTCAGGATGTATAAAGCAGGGCCAAGATTTTGAGATTTATAACTTGATATAACATTGGTAGCATCACTCCAAATAAATTCCTCATTTTTCCACTTAATCCTCTTTAACACATTGCCTGTGGCTGCTTGTGGTCACACACAGAGTTTTCTGAAAATAAATACGGGAATTACTGGATTAAAATTAACACGTCGCCTGTCTTTTGCTTCTGTTTATCCAGGTAGCTAGTCATCGAAACACCCAGATCCTTCTCAGTATGTAATGTGGGAGATTCCTTCCAGTAGCTTCCCAGCTTCCGAAATCCTCTCCTCATTTAAGAACTGTTTCCCAACCACACAGTGGGCTCTGGTGGCCATACTCTCACCCTGGGCTCTCACCCTCTTGGCCCGACCCTGTTCTACCAGGTGGACAGCCAACCCTCAGTTAGCCAATCAGATTCACTTTCCGAGGGATATGTTAGTGGGATACAGTCTCTGCTGGTCAGTCACTGAGGAGACAGAAATTCTTTGCAGCAAACCACCTTTCACCATGTGGATGGAAAAAAATCAAAGAAAGACAATGCGCACAGAGAGAATAAGGAATGAACTAAATGACCAGAGAGAAAGCAGACCCACAGGAGAGAGATTTCAAGGTTGTAGCCCATTTTCTATATCCAGTTGCTGTTAAGGTCTTCGATTTTTGACCCTTTGGTTCCACAACATATCCTTATAGCCTTTAACCCATTTTCCTTATGATGGCTTGAATAGGTTTTTGTTTCTTCCCTAAGATACCTATAGATAAATGAATACATACTAATACGCATCTAGTGACATTTATATCACAAATACTGTCTTTGCAGAACACTGGTATCTCATGGTAACAGGAGTGGAAACCAGTTTTCCTGGCTACTAACTTCAAATGTTCAACGATTTGCAGCAAAGCTATACTGTATTTGTCCCTAATGAGGAATCTGAAAATAGACTGCTTATGTTAGGAGTCATAATAAGGTGAAAAAAATCACCTTCCGCTCCCAATATGAACTAAGACTCAATGTCTCCTGGGCAATATCTTAAATGTGCCTGCACTAAATACTTAATTTTTAATAATTTATTCTTTTAAAATGCAGATGCCCAGGTATCGAAGTCAAATATAGAAGGGCAAGGCAATAACAGGTTTTAAACAGGTAAATAAAATGTTGATAAATACACTTGAAGTAAATTATCTGTCAGCATATAATAAATTAGAAGGCAATGGGATTTTGGGCAAAATAAATGCTTAAGGAAACATCATAAAGGGAGAGGAGCAAGAAGAGAAAAACCTACCAAGGCAGTTCATGGGATGGAGGGGGAAGATTTTAAAGTAAAGTAAGTGTTACTGGGATTGTATATTAAGGGATACATTTGAGTGTCGATGTGGAGAAAAATAAAATAAAATTTAACCAGTGATTATATGAAGGAAAGAAGGGGAGAAATTAAAGTGGGTAAAAGAGTGCAAATCTAAAAGACTAAAAACTTGTGGTTCCAAGAACAATAATCAGGCATGTAGGAAGAACGGATTTGACAGGGACAATACATTTAATTTGGAACACACTCCCTTATGAAGCATATGAATATTCATATTCATGTGTACCCTGAAACATATGATTATGAAAGGGGAAATCATGTTGATGAGATGCCCATGATTTATACATTAATTAACTTTCATTAGGACGGTTAAGTGTATGTCTAGAGTCTCTGAAGGATACGGTGAAGGACATATATCTTTGAATATTTGCAACTTGATTTTATCCCAAAATATTTTTAAAACAGCTTCGTTGAGGTCTAATTTACATACCACAAAATGCACCCACTGCAATAAAAACTGTTGAACTGTGTACTACATTTAGATGTTACAAATTAGCATCCACAGGCCCCAGGGAGAAGCCAAGCCCATGCACCAGGAAGCAGAGGGAGGTGTTAACAGTTTTGAAGTTTGATCTTCTCCTGGAGGCATTAGGTCTACCTTCCCCAGTTGCAAGTTCTTTTTGCAGTGATCTTTCATGTCATTTAGCCTTTGCCTTATGATGACAGCTAGCTGCCTCTAATTTCACAATAGGTGTCAAATATGTAACCAGTGTTGCTAGGTAGGCTCGCCCTCTCTTATCCTCCTTACTATCTGGAGCTCAACAGCCCACCAGTAGGCCGACACAAATTGAGACTATCAGACAACCAGTGAACGTATCACCACAAGATGCTGGCTTTTTTTCTACCCTTCACATCTTCACATACTCATTTTAGATCAACATCAGACATTAAAATTCCTATCTCATATAAGGCTAGGGGGAAAGGACACGTGTGAAAATTATAAAAAAACGCGTGTGATTGATCTAGTTCCTATTTTACCATCACATGTATGAATATATGTATAAACATACATGTGTGTTCCTATTTACTCACACATACACATATGTAGACACTGCAAGAATAAACTTGGATGAGCAAACTGTGTGATAAAGTCAGGGTCCCTACCATCCATCTTAATTGTTTTGTTGTTTTTTTAAGATTTTTATTGGAGAATTGGGGGATAGGAACCGCGCTGGGGAGTTGGGGGAAGGGGAACAGACAAGTTGCTGTCCTTTTTTTCTTCAGTCTAGTTGTGGAAGACATTGCTTCACTGGCCCGAGTTGGCACCATCATTGCACTCTTCCTGGGCGAGGCAGATCAGTCACTGGCCCCTGGACGGCCGCTTATGGTGGCTGCTGGCTACTCATGCTGGCTGCTGGCTACACACGGTAGCCCATGGCAACCCACTGCCACAGGGGCTGCAGCCTACGCCATCTCCGGCTACTCACGGCAGCCCACCTCCAGGTTGATCTGTTGTTCAGCATCTTAGCTGTAGAGGACAGTGTCACTGGCCCTCATATGTGGGATCCGAACCAGGGCCCTCTGGCGTCCCAAGCCAGCTCTTAACCAACGCACCACTTGGCTGGCTCCATCTTAATTGTTAACCTTGCTATCTCACTTTCACTGAAACCCACACAGCACTTTGTATCTCTCAAGGGTTTTATCTTGTCATTTGCCTTGTCTCCCGCCTCTCTGCATCTCTGTTAACACTGAGCACAGTGTCTTGAACAAAGCAGGTGCCCCCTAGTAGGTTACCTAAATTGAAAGTAAGAGGCTCAAAAGGGCAGCTCCTTATCGATGTTTTACATTCACACATGAGCTTCTCGAAGGAGAACTACAACACCCATGGTGAAACTTGAAGCTGGCTGAGGTACATTAATTGACTCACATCACAGGAATGCCATTTATTAAATTTCTGCTCCAATGAGATAAGTGCTACCCTAATGACCTGAAAGAGTTAATGCATCTTGGAAGAGACCCAAATTGCTCTCTGGAGACAGTTTATTCAATTAAGTGACTAGGACTCAGAATTTGCAATTAGCAGTTCGGTTACTACAGAACCTTCATAGTCGTTATCTGTAATCTGTCCACACAGACACACCTATAAAAAAACGATGCTTGCTTACAGTTGATTCAAAATGGAATCTGTAGAATAACAAGTGTGGATTCAGATCCTAATAACATTTATTTTATCCCTACTGAGTGCCAGGTAGAGTGCTAAGTACATTCCCATCAGGATTTGAGGGTAAGTTGTACAGACAGGGAGAAAACATGGTTTGGAGGTACTGAGAATACAAAGCACAAGGATATAGAGACAAATAAAGCGGCCCCTTTCTTTAGGGAGCCCGCAAAGAGGATCTCACCTGAATCCATCGAAGGCTCCTCAGAATATGGGTTCCGGCTATCTAATCACATCATACACTCTTCTGTATGAATCGTGTGCATGGCGAATTCAGTAAGGTACTCACTGTTATGAACACATGCATATTATCCCCATCGAGAAGGATCTTCCCACATGCCCACGTCCTAGCCGTTCTGAGAGAACCAATTCAACTTGTACCGCATACACAAAGCCTTCTCTGACCAATCTAGCTAAAATCATCCTTTAAACTCCTACAGGACCCATAGATGATTACCTGGATTTGGTAATTAATCATATATTGCTAGATATTTAACTTTTCCTGTGTTTCTCTCTTAAACTCCCAACATGACTTGCCAAGATGGCACTCTGTCCAACGTGTCCTTGTATTACCACAAATTCATCTCACACTGAAAGACCTTAACTAAAATCCTTTATAACTGAGGAAGCAACTGAATATCACTCATTTCTAGTCTCTGTCAACTTTTGTATCTACAAGAAGGATTTTCCTCTGCAACATAGAAAATTATTCTATCCAAGGGTGGTGAAATATATTTAGATGAAATATATATATTGATGAAATATACATATATGTGTGCAGATAGATAGATGATAGTTATAGATACAGATATATCCTTTGAGTAAGATACTAAACTGATGAAAAATACCTGTTGACAGCTTGGTGAAACAAAAAGTAGTAGTATTTTAGTCACAGGACGTGGAGTGGAGTGTGGGAATGGAGTCAATGGAATTGTAATAAATAAGTATGATATCAGGGGTGGGAGGGCAGTGGATGGGGGAGAGGGTTTTTTTACTTTGTGAGGGGTGTAAAGGATAACTATTACATTGTTTTATACACCTGAAACTAATAAAAAAATAATGATAAAAAAAGTAATATTATTTTACCAGTTTTGTTACAAAAAAGAAATCCAAATCTATAATATGTCTGTGATTATTACCTTCTATTTCTACTGAAATGGTACATGTTAACTCAAAACATGGAATTAACCTATTTCATTTACCTACTACACTTGAGTTTAGCCTATAATTTTAAAGTGTAACCAATTCATTGCACTGCAGGTTTAAGTACATTTATAGTAAATATTATAGAAACTCCAGAGTCCAAACATGGACCCTGCTTCACTGATGTTCCTGGCATCAAATTTTATTCCTTCCGATGGGTTTTCCGATTTAACTTTACTTTCCCCAAAATATTTCTTTTTATTTTGATCTTTTATTTAAAAGCAATATATGCTCATAAAAATTTCAAACAGTACAGAAAGATGTAGAAGTCAAATATTCTTTAACAGCACTGTTATATGGAATATATTTGATTGATTTGCCTTTGTTGATACCTCATTTCATTATGTTCTCTTGTCATTCCCTAATAAGCACAATCTTCTGCTCAAAGTACCCAATCAACGCATCACAGGCGTCTCTGAGAGCCTGAGTCTCTCGGCGAGGGGAAAAAACCTGCCAGATTGGCAGCATATGGTCCAATAGGATCCTTTCAGCTTTCAGCTATTCACCCCCCATTTTCCATACATCAAACCACCATTTGGCAATTACTGACAACCAACACCGAACTGCACCGACATTTAACTCCTCCCTTCTGTCCACACGGCCCAAGGACAATGTCAGAACAGCTGAAATGCCTATGAGCTTAGAAAGAAGTCACGCACCAGACTCACTGCTCTCTTCAAAATCTACATCTTTTAATTGTAACTCTCCAAACCACCACCACACCCAGCAGAGGGATGCAATAAAGTGCAATGCGATAGGATGGTGAACCTGACTCCTTACTAAGTGAGGGTGAATGTTTGTCAACATGACTTCAGAACATGAGAGGGTGAGGACGCCGGGCCAAGCTGTCCCAGTTGTGGAAATTGCCACAGCTCCCCCTACTTATCGCTGGCCACCTTCTACCCCTCGGCAACAAGCTCAGACCACAAAGCACAGAAAAGGAGAAGACGGAACGCTACTTAAATACCAACCATGTTAACTCGGACGCAATACAGCACAATCCATGTCCCTCTTGTTCTCCGCTAATTGTGGAAGACGTCCTGCTATGGAGAAGACAGCAACGGTAGCAAGGCCCATACTTCTTTAAATGCCAGCTCTTAATAACAAAACTCCAAAAAGGGCTTAATTGCATTTACCAGGAGCTCATGAACTTTAAAAGTTGTTAATCAGATTTCCATGTAAATGGAATGACGATTAAAGGTTAAGTACAGGTTTCTAAAATTTCAGAAGTTGAGAATACATTGCCCTTCGCAGAGGGGGGAAAAAAACCTCTATCAGCCTTGACAGGAACTAAATATCTTAATTAAAAATGCAGAAGTACCATGCTTAGTTTCCCATGAAGCTCTATTTTCAAATGTCAAAGTTAATCACGCACTTGACTAAAAATGTGCAATATTCACTCTGCCAGTGAAGGAATGCCTTCGTAGTCTTTTCCAAGACATCTGCAGGTCTCCAGAAATTTCTCTGGTGTCCCCTCAGACCTGATCCCGCCTATGCTGCTCGAAAACCTGAGACTCACAGCCTTCTACAGAGAGATCTTAATTGCTCTCCATCTGAGGAGTAATCTAAAGCCACACGTCCTCAATCAAGCCCGCTTCGTATTTATGTGGCTCAGGAGAAACGCGAGGTGCTTCCTCCATAAATTTGCTGCACCTGTGTCTCTGGAGTGACATGTTGACAAATGAACATGACATCTCCTGGAGCTCCAATAAGAATTTATGATTCCTTGAAAGAATATATTTGATCAATTACAGTGTCATCACAGTTGAAAAGCAAAACCATGTCTTTGGAGTGCACTTCACAAAATTTGCGAGTGCTTGTATTCTGCAATAGGGTAAATGACAGATCCCAAACCCCCGAGTCAGGTCCTCATTCTGGCTTTAATACTCAATCGCAGATTCTCCAGCTTAAAAGGAGCTAGGTACAACAAACGCTGAGTACAATAATGACTAAGATGAATAGCTGTGTAGTGCTCTAGACAAAATAACTGCAGAACTCAAAATCAGAAAATATTTGGAGTGCCATATCTAGCCAGTAAAAATAATTATTCTTTAAGCTAAGTACACACTTAGGGATGAAAAATAATTCCTTCTGCAATCCTACCATTTTTTTTCTGCTTTTGTCTCTGATTACACTTTTAATTCTCCTTTTAAAAAAAAATTCCTTCTAAAAGTCTAAGGAAAGCTCAGCGTTTGCTCAATACAAAGTACCTACAGCATGCTTTGAAAGAAAAGTATGGGTTCCTAGTGTTACTACCAAAGCTATGGCTACTGCTGCTGTTAGAATTATTTCTAGCAATTGTACTATCGGGATTCGATTTTGATATAGAACAAATCAAAGCTTGTAAGTTTTAAAGAAATCTGTAAGTGAGAAAGTAATACAATATGATGGTCAGCCAACTTAAGGTGAAAAAAGAGGAAGCAGGGAAGAATTTTTAAATGGTTATTTTTAGAAAATACCCCTGTTAAATTTATGAGGTCCTTTTTTTTATTGATTTTTTTTATTGTTAGATTCAGGTGTACAGAACAATGCAATAGTTATCCTTTTCACCCTCACAAAGTAACAACCCCCCTCCCCTCATCTACTGCCCTCCCACCCCCGATATCATGCTTATCTATTACAATTCCATTGGCTCCATTCCCACTCTCTACTCCATGTCCCCTGACTATATGTGTATATAATTATAGTTGACATACAATGTTATTCAACATCAGCTTCAGAAATACAGTGTGGTGGTCAGGCCTCTACACCGATTATGAAGTGGTCTCCCTAACAAGACATGAGTACTTCTGGTCCCCTAAAAAATATTTACAACATTGATTATATTCCCCAGACTGTCTTTTCTATCCCTGAGGTCATATTGTAGTTACCTATAAGGTCCTTTTAGCAGACCAGCAATTGCCTCTCCAGGACTAGCACAATGGGATATACCACCTTGAAACAAGAAGGGGCTGCCTTTTTCTGGGGATAAAGTTTCGGAGCTTTACATTTGGTTCAATCCACCAAGTGTCAATCAGGCTTTTAAGAAGTAATCTCATGGAGAAAATGGCCCCACTCAGTATGGTGCGCTCTAAGCTGCAGGAAGACGGGTGGGCTGAGCGCTCACACTTGCTTCTTCCCAGTGTCGCTTTGTGACCAGTAGCAGCATGGAGGACGGCAGTTGGTCAGGAGTTCTGCGATTCGTCTGTGAGACAGAATTTCTCAGGAGGAAAGTGTCTCACTCTGCTCTGTATTTGCCCAAAGCAGCTTCCCCCGAGTCTTACCGCGTGCGTGTGCAATCAGTCCCATCTGAGCGAATGGTTTTTATGTGCACGAAATCCCTAAGCCTGGCCTCATGAGAGCCCTGTTCTCAAGCAGCTTCACCCGACAAGATCATCAGGACAGCACTTCAATAAAACAGAATACCCAATGCCCAGGAACTGGTCTTGAAAAACCTCTCACCCGCCATAACCACCAGAATATCCACCACAGGCCACTGACCACACGAACCTCTCCAGTGTGTCACAAAATCAAACGAGTGTGTCGCAAAACCTCCAGTGTGTCTCAGAATCATTCCAACATGTGTGCCTCTATTCAGAGCCCTACTAAACTGAAAAATGGCCTCATTTCTATCTGCGACATCCAATGCGGCCACCTTGCATGGGCTGGCACAACTTTTTTCGATGTTTCTACTCATTCAACAAGCACGTCGGAGTGCCAGGCACTGTGCTGGTGCTGTACATACCCAGGTGTGCGCGGCAGGCTGTGCCCTAACAGAGCCTCAGCGCTGCCCAGGGGGCTCCCATCCCCTGGGACCCCAGCATTTAGTCCCGCTGTTGGCTTACACAAACCACGCTGCCAGCTGCAAACACCACACCAACAGTGTACATTCAAGAGAGGCCTCGAGCAGCGAGTCCAGCCACGGACCTGGCTCTCACTTCTGTTCCCCTGTATTCTCTGGCTCCTTTTCTATAGTATCCTGTATTAAACAGTATTGATAAGTGCCTTCTATGGGGTAGACGCCGCCGAAGTACCTTAACTTGTCACTCTGCTGCTCTGTGGAGTGACTCAGTTCTCCAGGTCACCCATCACGTCCTTTATCCTGGGCCCTATGGTATGTTACTGCAGCCCCTGAGAACCTGGGAAGGCACATGTGCCATCCAGTCAGGACAAGACGGTTAGGTGCACTGTTCTGAGCAGCTTGTGGAACTCAACCCATGGTGTCTCCTAAGTTTTCTCATACGCGAGATGCTGGCTAAATACTAGAGAATCTAGCCTTCTGTTAGGACCCCGTCTCCCAGAGCTGCTCCACCTGACGTCGCTCTGCCTCCTGAGCACGTTCAAGTGCATGATCACGTGAACGGACATTACGGTGAGGTGCTCCAGGACGGCAGCCGAGCTTATCAGCCCTGATAGTAATGCTCTTTCCCGCACTGAAGATAGTCACTACTGCCCGTTTTGTTGGCCTTGGTACAGCTGGTCTTTCTTCTGGGCCCACAAAGCCATTAGCTAAACATGTTCTAGCCACACTGACCCCTCTAGAATCTGGTAACCCGTGTAAATAGTGATTCCAGGATTCGGCAGCAATCACTTGCAAGCTGAAATTAGAATCGTTAATGACAATGCATAGGCTGGGATTCCACACTTGCTTTCATTTCCTTTCCATTCACTTTCAACTGGAAAACACGTGTCTACCTGTAATAGCTTCCACAGATAAAGGCAGAATACACCTAGACTGAATACAGAATACAGAATGGGAGCATAGCAACAAAAGACATTGTGGGTTAGCCGAACGTGCAAGGAGACGGACTGCTCACATAATCAATGCTTTATAATTTATATTCTCGGAGAGAGAAACTATTATTATAAAAATAATCCTCACATTAATAAATAATACAGGTAAATAATATAAACTTATGACTTGGGACATGACAGAGAGGGAAAGAGCTGTCCTGCGAAGTTTCATGGAATTGTTCCTTTTGCTGCTTGAAACATCGCTGGGACCATAGATAGATCGTTCAATTTTTAAGTCAACACAGCAGTAAATTACAACCCATAAATCTATAGAATGCCAATTGTATATATTATACACGCAATTTCAAGTTGCAGTGAGCACTTTTCCACCTGGACAATCACTAGCTCACCCTTGTCCATGTATATATATCACATCACTTGAATTTTCACATTCATCAACTCTGAAACAGCTTTCAAAAAAGCCTAGATAGAACTCTCCATCATAAAAAAGGTCCTACAAGTAACAACTTTGGAAAATAAAGACTATTTTTCTTTCTTGTGTGTCAGTCATGGTACTTTAAAAACTAGGAATCTAGATGGTGGTATTCCTGAGCCTTGTCACATATGAGTTGAAAGTTAGCAAGATAATAATTCTATTAAATAATAATCACCTATTGGTACCTTAGAAATATGCTCTATTCTTAGCCGAGAAGGAGTTTTATGTTCTGTAACCTTCAGCCTTACAGCAAACCAAAGCAAATCCTCTTAAAGAATGAAGGCAGTGTGGGAGAAAATATAAAAATATGATGCAAAATATAAAAATACAGAGTTGTTTCAGTATGAAATTTCCTTTTAGAAATTAAAGAAAACACCTCCTAATCTTTTTGGAAACTGAATATCTAGAATGTTTTCGGTCCAGTTACATGTGAATAGGGGTAAAAATGTAATAGTAGCCTGTCTCTAGTTTTCCTTGAGATTGGCATTCAAAAGCAGCCTGAACCACACAATTTAGAACTTAATCATATATTGTCTTGAAATGTCTGTGCTGTTAAAAATATTCATTGTATCCCAACTAGGAAGCACCTAAGAACAAGCACCATCTTACACTTTTTCTTTATCTCCTGCATTACATAGAGGTTACTCGATCCCAACACGAATAAAGCCCTTTTTATATAGAAAGAAATCGCTCTGCTTTCAAAAGAAAGTTGTGCTTTTAACACATAACATATTACTCTTAACTGGGTAAGAGTAATATATTATAAAGAAAACTTTCTAAAGCAAAAAATACCATTTGCTAAGCCAGCTAATTAACAAAGAGATGAGACCTCTGGTACAGAGAATATTATTTTTAGTATGTGTTTAAAAGGTTACTAACTTATATGTTCATGATTACTTTCCTTTGAATGTCTTGATACAATACGCACAACAGAAAAAAATATATATTAAGGAGATTCTCTGGATGCTTTATAAATAAGTAGTCCAAAAGTTAATCCCTAATTTCAGAGAAAATTTTAATTATGTGAAAATATAATGTTTAAATTTTTCAATACAGATTTTCAATTTTTAAAGGATTAAACATTTGTATGCTATTATCTAAGGGCAAAGGTAAGAGAAAAAGTAAAGATTTCTTTTGATGATATGCTGATAGCAATATAAAGCAAAGGCAATCTCCAATACCAAGTAAGCACCAGTGTTCTGTGCTACCAATTATCACCGAGAATTTTTTCTATAGAACTTTCTACTATATTCCATGTAGAATCTGGTCAACCGATGTTATTAAAATCATTGAGCCTTACTGTAGGGAGAATATATTTTTGCTTTCACAGAAAATGACTTCTATAACCCTGCTGTATTATTTATAATTCACAGTGATTTTTATATTCTCACAGTCTACTACAGGTTTTTCTTACAGATTTATGTCAGGCTCCTTTAAAGCCTCGTTCATATTTATGGTTTAGTCTCCTCCCAGAAAAGGAAACAATCCATTCCATGTATATGTGTCATGATAAATTTACAAATTGACAGAGGGTGGACACACGCGGACTTCACATAATGGAGAGGAGATGGATGGACAACTGGTGATGCCATTATAAGTTCCTTTTCATATGGAAAAAATACAAAGTGGACTACAGAACCGAACAGCTAACCTCACGTGACAGAATTTTAAACAGACATATATTTCGAATGTCCATATACTGCTCATTTGCTCCGAGTAAACACACAGGTTAGCAGTTCACATATGTAACCTTCTGTTGGCTGTTCTGTCATTACGAGTATTACTAAGAACACGTTTCTCCCCTGGACATTTGTTAGGCTGTCAGTGGCTGTCAACAATCCATAATGGTGGAGAATCAAAACAACCTAGTTAAAAATAACTTTCAAGAGGGAAAGAAAAATGCTATTATCTGGAATCGATGAGCATTAGCTGTTAGGGATGCATGAGATGGGCAGAGAGCTGAAGGCTGGGTGGGCTATGCGGACGGCAGTGGTTGTTGAGCGTGTCAAGCTGACTCCTGACCCTGACCCTGACCCTGACCCTGACCCCTGATGCTTGTGCTGTGGCCCCAGTTCTGCCTCTGTGGTCACCAGCTTTCTCCTCAGACATGACATTTACTGCTTCTCATCACCACACTAGACACTTCCCTGTATTTCTCAGATTCTGAGGTACACATTTTCTCACAGTTTAATGTATCTAATGTAATTATAAAATATTTTTAAACAGTTATCAATAGGTGTTTTATAATAGATGTACACATTTAAGGTACTTTTCTTCTTTTTTCTCTAATGTTGTACTTCTTAGTATCTTAAATCAAGAAAATGAGATACTTACTAATACTATTGATGTAGAGACCATTTCTAATCTAAGCTTTATCCCTCTTCCTTCTGTTCTGCTTTCCTTTCTTTTTGTTTTGGTTTTGGTCTTTTGTTTCTCATGTACTTCATGGGAATATCTGGTTTGTTCAACAAATCACAGTGCATTGGACTCAATTATCAGCCCCTCCCTTCCTCTCAGTGGTAGGAGACAAAGGAAAGATAAGAAGAATTGCAAGAAAAATAAAAATGCTGTAACAGAAGAGAAAGCTGCAATGCAAGCAACAGGTTATTAATTTATATTCCATCAAGTAAGATCAGAGGTACAGAAAACAAATTTGAGACATACTGCCAAAAATAGATGGGAAAAAAACAACAAAGATTGAAAAGGTTGCGAGCAGATGACAGATATAAAGATGTGGCAACAAGGATTCAATCCAAGAATTATAAACAAGTTAAAAGCAGCACAACACTGTGAGTCGAGTTGACACGACTGAACTGTACACTTAAGATACTATAGATATGTGGTTTCCCCCTCTCCCCCAATTAAAAACAAAAGAAAACCAGGTACTAGCAAGGCAGCAGGTCTCCCTGGAATCATCCTGGTGTACAGCCATGTCTTCTCGACTCAAAATCGTACATCCCTTAGCTGTGTGCTGAGCAGGTCGATCCCATCAACATGCTAAACTAGCGTCATGTTGAAGACCTTACTAAAAAAACGTCGGAACTGGGGGTCCACTTCATTCTGCCCCTAGTATGGCGGTTTACTGATGGGTAGCCACCATCTCAAATCCATGTAACTCTGTGACTCAAGGTTTTTAGATAAAATATGCCAGGGGATGAGGGAGAATAAAACACACAAATGGGAAAAAAAGTAAAAAATTTTAAATACTATGACACTATCAAATGAATGAAAGAAAAATTCACTTCGTCAAGAATGCAAGACAGAAAATGTCATATTAATAAGTAAAATGTTAGTCAATTACCTGAATGAATATTTATATAAATTTGTGTTAAACATATACATTTAAAGCTAAAATAAATACGATTAAAAGAGAATCCTGCCCTAAGTTACAAGGCAATGGAAATCTTTGAGTAGAAATGAGAAACAAACATCAGATTTTCAAGTTAAAATGTTAAGATGCTATTTGACTAGTAGTACCGGGCACCATTTCTTCCCACATACCCACTAAAATACCTATGAGTGCAAAAAATGAGGGCAAAAACAATTAAAAAGTGCTAAAACTCTATGCCCACACTGTCAGAGTCTTAAAGAAAAAAATTCCACTAACAGATTAATGGGACAGGGTTAAAATCTACACCGTTTAGGTTTAAACTTAATGGTTTAACTGCTGTAGCAATGGAAGGCAAGTGAGTCTGCTCTCTTGGCAGTAGGTCCAAAAAGCCTTTCCTGCTCTCCCAAATTGCACAACCATTCACTGTTACACAGATAGTGACCTGAGAAGCTGCTAGCCCTTCAGCTAATCACCTCACACAAGCGCCACTTTCTCCATACCCATTAAAAACAGCATGTCGGGCTGACCGAGTGGCACTGGTTAAGAGTTGGTTTGGGACCCCAGCTCTGAGCAGCAGGGCCTGGGTTCACATCCCACATGAGGGCCAGTGACACTGCCCTCTACAGCTAAGATAGTGAACAACAGCTCGACCTGGAGCTGGGCTGCCGTGAGTCCCCGGTGACAGTGTAGGCTGCAGCCCCTGCTGCAGTGGGCTGCCATAAGCTACCGTGTGTGGCTGGCAGCCAGCGTGAGCTGCTGTGAGCCCCCGTGAGCGGCTGTCTAGACGCCGGCGACCAATCTGCCTCGCCCGGGAAAAGCGCAATGATAATACCAACATGGGCCAGTGAAGCGACATCCTCCACAACTAGACTGAAGAACCAAAGGACAGCAACTTGNTATGTATGTATGTATATGAGCCAGGCTGTGACAATTGACTGCCTGACTTCCTACTTCACCTCATCCACATATATAGGCTTAACTAAGGCTGGGAAGAACCATCCAAATTAGGAGTGCCATCATTACAGTGTGAAATGCAATGACTTTTCTACCTAGGCTCGGTAACCTAGATTTTTTTGCCCTCTAGAATTGGAAGACCACTGGTGACTTGTATAGAAACAACTTCATAAAAGCTGTGTTCAATAAAGTCATTACCCCTTCAAAGGAGGGGGAAAGCTGTGTCATACCTATTTCTAGCACTCTCTTTTGTGTAAGTACAGCATGACTAGATTATCAGCAAAAGAATCTTAGGAAAAGGCCCTACCAATAAGGAGTCAAAGTCATGTGAAAGGGTCAGAGGAAGAAAGATCAAGGACTCTTTGTGGGAGGGACATCACAGACATACTGTACAACAGACAGAAAACAGGCATCCATTTATCAACTGCATTCCTCACTGTCTTGGGGAGTAACTCATATCCTGTGACATTGCTTTCTGTCCTTGATTATCTCAAATCCATGAAAATATTATCAATCAGCCTTTCTGAAAAATACCAGCTAATGAGCCACATTTCCTCTTCCTTCATTTGTCTGTGTTTGCAGTGTCAATGTAAACCTTCCTAAAATAGAAGCCAGCCAATTTCTTAAAACATTTTTTTGATGAGTGGCCCTCCCTACTTTCCCTTTCCTATTATTTTCCATGCCTCTCAGAAGAAAAATAGAAGAATTAATCAAAATTCTTTCCAATTGATTATGCTTTGGCACGCATGCATGCGTGCGTGCGTGCGTGCATGCGTGTGTGTGTGTGTGTGTGTGTGTGTGTGTGTGTGTGTGTGTGTGTTTAAAGCTACCTTTCCCAATTGGGTTATTTCCATAAGAAACTAAAAATAAGTGTATTGGCAATGTTAATAAGAACTTGGATAAAAACATGCTCAATTTATTTTGATAACCTATTCACAGGCATAAAGAAACATTCAAAGATGTTAATCATTGTCATGAGAAGATCAGAAAAACTATCATTTTTAAATGCAGTATTTATTAAATGCTTCCATGCATTTAACCATCCCTCCAGCATTCATGTCGGCTAGATTGAATTTAGACAGTGGAAGCATTTGTGGAGCACCACAAGCAAAGCCTCTAAGAAACATACAGGAGGTAGGGTGAAGAAGCGTGCTTTGTATGATACGCCAGCCCAGGCTTGCCAGTGGAAAGCCTGTAAAAGAGCATAGTGGAAAATTGTTAGGTTCTGAAATCCCACTGCAGGTGAAGGGGGGTTGCATAGGCTGCAGTGCAGGTGCACAACAAGGAAAAATACATAAGTAAGGCAAAGAAAGAATTTCAGGACCCAAGCCCTCAAAAGTAGGCCTGGAGAACATGTTTTTGCTGAGTAGCAGAATTGATGCCTTATGCAGTAGGGTAAAGTGTTTCTGGATGCTGATGGAGCCTCTTAAGATGTACATAAATCTCGGGGGTCCCTTTTTGGTGAAACTCTCACTTGGGCAGGTTTCTGACCATCACAGCTGACCTGAGCACAGCCATATGCAAAAGGAGGACACAAGGAAGTCTACATCTGTGTCTTTGGAAAGAAAAATATCACATACAGAGAGTCTGAGGAGTTTTATTAGGCAACAGATTCACTTGTATCAATATAATCTAAAAGCCAAACTTCATTTAAAATCTACAGCTGTAGAAAACCTTAGCTATGATTTCCAGATCCTCACAAATCCACTGGTTTCAGGAAAGATTCTAAAGTACTCCAGTTCTTTGGGAGAAATCTGGAAAAGTTCTTAATTACATTTGGGGATTTAGATGATGATGGGGCACAAATAAAGAAAAACTCAGAGAGGGCGGGGCGAGTGGTGCGTTGGTTAAGAGTTGGCTTGGGACGCCAGCTCTGAGCCACAAGGCACTGGTTAGGATCCCACATGAGGGCCAGTGACACTGCTCCCTCTACAGCTAAGATGGTGAACAACAGCTCAACCTGGAGTTGGGCTCCCAGATGGCGTAGGCTGCAGTGGGGCGGCAGTGGGCAGCCGTAAGCTACCGTGAGTGGCCGGCAGCCAGCGTGAGTGGCCATGAGCCGCTGTCCAATGGTCAGCGAGAGACTGCCTCACCCGGGAAAAGCGCAATGATAATACCAACATGGGCCAGTGAAGCGACATCCTCCACAACTAGACTGAAGAACCAAAGGACAGCAACTTGTCTGTTCCCCTCCTCCAATTCCTCAATTTAAACAAACAAACAAACAAACAAAAAACAGCATGTCAAATGAAATAGTTTGCTAGAAAGTAGAAGAGGGCTGGGAATGGGGCTCTGACGCACAGACTCTTATGTAAAATACTGTACATAGAAAAGGACAAAAATAATCATGGAAGATGCATTTATGTTTATTTTAATATGTCATCTCTTTTCTACGTATCGGGGAGACAGGTAGAAATGGAGGTTGAGGATTCTATCTCAAGGAAAAAGATTTGCATTATATGAAAACTTGGAACTGAGCTGGCAGATGTACACATGGAATTGATTTCTAGCAGTAAAACTCAGAAAATGATTTCATTAGCACCCAAATGTTTAAATAATAGGCTAAGAGGCAATCTTCATATTCCAACAGTGCGCAAACATTCAGTCTAGGTGAACTTCCTCTCATTGGAGAATGAGTAAACAGGGAAAAAGAAAACGTGACCAAGAGATACATTTCAAGAAACTAGAAACAAGAAAATTTCAATAAATTCTGGCAACTTCAGTAGCATGCCAGAACAACATACGGCCTTCTGCAACAGCAAAAGAACTCTTCAAAGTGAAACCAGGTTCAAAGGAAAAGATGTCAGGATAAGGTGAAAATGGACACAGAAAAGATATGAAGAATTGCAGGAAAATAAAAATTCTGCAACAGAAGAGAAGTCTACAATAAAAGTAATAGGTTAATAATTTATAGTCCATAAAGTAAGATCAGAGAAAACAAATTTGAGAAACACTCCCAAATATAGATGGGGAAAAAACAAAGATTGAAAAGGTTGAGAACAGATGATAGATATGAAGATTTGACAAGGATTCAATCCAGGAATTATAAACAACTTAAAAAAAAAAGATATGTGTACATACACACACACACACACACATACACACACCGTGAAGTATCTTTTACTGCTTTGGGGGGGAAATACCATGAGTAAAACAAAAGAGGTTACCACATGGGAGGTGGGTGGTGACAATGAAATGACCCGTATCTAATTAGATCCAATTTGTGATACAAATAGAAAATAGGTCAAATAAAGAACTTACCAAAAAAAATAAAAAATAAAAAATAAGCATAGCTTTATACTTTCTGTAACACTATATTGATCAAAGAGTATGGAACATTGTCTACAGATGTCTAAGAAAAAAGAGCATATTCAAAAAAAAAATTCTCACATTTTAAAACACTCAGAAAACACAACTTGAGAGTGTTAATAAAGTAAAAAAACCAGTGTTCTCGTGGGGGGAGCTGGGGTATTGGTTTCTTAGGGCCGCAGTATCAGGTTACCACAAACAAGACAGCTTCAAATGACAGAAAATATTCTCGCATAGTTCTGGAGGCCAGAAGTCTGCAACTAATAATAATAAATAAAAAAATTAAAAAGATGCTGGCAGTAAGAACCGTGCTCTCTGAAGGCACTCTGAAGGCGCTTTCCTTGCCTTTTCCTACTGTCTGGTGGTTACTTGTAGATGCATCACTTCGACCTCTGCCTCCACTGTCACATGGAGTGTCTTTTTTCTCTGTATCTCAATTTCTTTCTTCTTATAAGGACATTAGTTATGAGATTAGGGTCCACCGTAATACAGTGTGGCTCCTCTTAACCTAACTCTATCTTCAAACACCCTATTTCCAAATAAGGATCTCAGCCACAGGTCCCGGATGGTAGAACTTGAACAGATCTTTTGGGGGTACACGATACTACCCACAATGTGGGGGTGGGAGAGTTTTGAGACATACTCTAAGTCACCAAGGATGAGTAGAAATTAGAATCGAAAGCATAAGGAAGTCATGACTCAAACGGATGGGTGGGTTTTCCCAGCCCCAATGTTAATAGTAACCCAGCTGGACTGAGTGTAGAGGGGCGCACTAGAGTTCAAGGGCAAAGTGTGACCAGAGAACACTGCCCAGCCTTGTGTCTTTCCTCTTCTGCCCTTCACCCACACCCACTTATTTTGACCCACAGTCTAAATATTTTATTTAGACACTAAAGACAATTGCACTGTTATCCTTTCTATTATACCACTTACTCATAGTGGCTCAACTATTTTAAATACATTTGGGACAGTATTCCAGGAGAACTACGAAATAAAAGGTGTATTTTTCTCTCTAAAAGGGAACAGTTATGCAGAGCAACATAATAACCATTTTTTCTTGCCTATAAACTTGAGAAACACTTTTGCACATCTCTGACACTCATACTAAAGACTTGATCATCAGGTTTTTTTAATTAACTCTTCTCTCATCTAGGTCCTATGACTATGCCTATATTAGGTATGCTTAAAAATACTTAGGATATGAACTCAGCTATGTTTTAAAAACATCAACGATAAGTAAATGTAAGTGAAAGTTAAAAATTATCCCTAGGATGTAGGATTCTAGATGATTTTTAAATTTTATACTTTGTAAGTTTCCTCTACTTTCTAAACATGTCTATAATTAACATGTAATTACATTTATAAGCAGAATAAAATGCCTTACTGAATAAGAATTTTTATTTCCAATATGACCATTTTATGATTTTTAATGAATCAAATATTTGGAGAAGGAAATCCACTAAAGTGTGAACAACAGTTATTTCTAGGTGCTGGGAACTCAGAAAAGTTAAATTTCCTTCTAGTTTTATTTCCAAATTTTTCTGCTATGAGCATGCCTTATTCTTATAGTGGGAAATAAGAATATAAGAAAAACTGGGGAGGGCAATTTCCAGGTGGACGCTACAGGAAGAAAAGAGAATGGACCAATCTTCCTTTCTCATCTCTAAAATCTATATACTCTAGTTGGGGAAAAAAGCAAGCAGAAGCCTCTGCTTGCCTAAAACAATGTGTAACAGAAAAGGATCGACATTGATGTTTTCATGCCTCCATGTGTTTTAGAAAATGATGTATCTCAGTGAAATGCAAATCGAAACCACAATGAGATACCACCAAACACCAGTGAGAATTGCTATCATCAACAAGACAAATAATAACAAGTGTTGGAGAGGCTGTGGAGAAAAAGGAACCCTCATACATTGCTGGTGGGAATGCAGATTGGTGCAGCCACTATGGAAGGAAGTGTGGAGGTTCCTCAAAAATTAAAAATAGAATTACCGTATGACCCAGCAATCCCTCTCTGGGGTATCTACCCCAAAAAATTTGAAAATATTTATCCGTAAAGATATATGTGCTCCAGTGTTCACTGCAGCTTTATTTACAGTGGTCAAGACATGGAAACAACCAACGTGTCCTTCGATAGACCTTTGGATAAAGATGTGGTACATAATACACAATGGAATACTACTCTGCCATGAGAAAAGATGAAATAGTGCCATTTGCAACAACATGGATGAATCTTGAGATTATTATGCTAAGCAAAATAAGTTAGAAGAAGTCGAGAACCATATGATCTCACTGATATGTGCTATACAAAACTGAAAACAACACAAGAACAAGACAAACAAATGAAGAAACAAAAATTCACAGACACAGACAATAGTTTAGTGGTTACCAGAGGGTAAAGGGGGAGGCGGATGGTAGATGAGGGTAAAAGGGATCAAATATATGGTGACAGAAGGAGAACTGACTCTGGGTGGTAAACACACAACGCAATATATAGATGATGTATTACAGAATTGTACACCTGAAACCTATGTAACTTTACTAACAATTGTCACCCCAATAAACTTAAAAAAAATGATGCATCTGCTGGAACATAGAGTGCAGAGTGAAATTACATCTGAATATAAAAATGATAGAATGCTTAGTTGACTTGGCCAGAATCATTTAATAATGGAAACATTAGCTGCCAAAGTTAACTGAAAACAATTTGTCAACTTTAGTTCTTGACTCATGGTTAAAAATCCACCATTAAATCTGCCAAAACGTCCCTGTGCCTTCACAGGGCTACATAAACACATGAAAATGTAACTGCAGCCTAAGGAGGACAGGTGGCAAATAAGGTGTGAGAAACGTGTTTAGAAGGCTACGTTGTCAATTGGGGCTGAGTGCGAGGCTGAGTCCCTCCGCCAGAACGTGAAGTTTACCACCTGATAGCTTGTTACTCTACATCTTCAAAATAGTCCCACATCCAGAATATCATCACTACTTCCCTGAATAAAAGTAGGGGGTCCTCAGTTCTCTTAGTTCCTGCGGGGTTCAGAAATCTAGTCCGTGGCTCTACATTGTCTGTGAGGGTGGAAGCGGTTTGCTACTTTTGTAAAACACAGAAAGAATAAAATTTTAAAAAGAAAAAGAACAAAATTGAAGCTCTGATTTTATTATTCAATTCAACAGACATAAAAATTACTTTGTGCAACCACTAAGCGTTTCTAATGCTCGAGCATGATTTCTGTACATACTTCGTCAAGGACAGGTAACATTAATAGTAAGCACATCCTGGCGCTGGGCTAGGGCCATGCCTTGAGAAGAGCTAATCTAGTCAACCCAGAAGCAATGTGCTCAGCAGCTAACGGTAGGCAAACCAGGGAGGAAGCCATCTTCATTTTACAGACACACCTGCGTTAAAAGCTGGGCGTAACCATTCAAAACACCATCAGATCACCAGAGAGAATTTCACGGCACAAAGAATGGAGCAAAAACTACAAAAGCATCTCTCTCGATTCCAAACTGGACAAAGTCCCCTTTTAAATGAGAAAACAGTTATATTGACATTTTTTTGGTTGTAACTGTATTGAGCTGAGAGAAGAAAAGCGTTGAACCAGCTTCAATGGTCTCATGTCCACGCAGCGAGAACGCCGATGACAGACAAAGAATGTGTGAGGCATTGAGACTTGCAGCCAGACCGGAAAAAACAGTCCCAATAAGAGTAAGGGCTCTGAGGCTTTACTGGAATGAAAAAAGAGGTGTCTGCCTTACCAATATGATTGGGTTGTCTGAAAAGTCACGACGCATTTTTGCAACGAAAAACAGAGAAAAAAATATGTCATGAGTTTTCCGACAACCCAGTATTAGCAAGTGTCCTGGTTAGTTCAGGAATCTCTTCAGAGGTAGAGATAATACATCTGATAGCAACACAGCCAGCTCCTGATAAGGCAGTTTGGTATAGAGCAGCGGCTCAAAACTACCACTGCACATTAGAATCACGGGGTGGGGAAGAGAAACACCAATATCCAGGCCTCTGGAGTGGGGCCTGCGCATAGTGGGTTTTGTCTTGTGGTTTCTGGTTTTTGGTTTTTTTAACTCCCTAAGATGATTCTAATGTGTAACCAAGGCTGAGAACCACTAGGGCAGTAAAAAGAGCCCTAGCACAGAAACTAAACCCTTCGTTTCTAAGACTGGCCCTAACAACTTTTAGTTGTGTTACCCTGTATGAGTTGCTTGTATTGCAAAGCCTTACTCTACACAGGTGTAAGGGAAACAGCGTGCCACCCTCCCACGCTGCAGGGCTTTTGGGGCCTCGGATGTGTGGTAAGTGCAAAGCACTTTAGACATGTTCCTGGCAATCCTTTTCAAATACAATATTTACTAAGAGAGATTTCAGGGGCTCTTATTAAATCTGAGGATCAGCAACCTATGACTGCATATGCACACTTCAGTAGATTCCATAATGAGTTTAGAACATTTTCAATTTGTCAGGATATAAGCTGAAAACTTTGAGAAATGCTTTCTTGAATCGAGTACATGGTAGGAGGAACTTAGCAATCATACGTGTGATGCAGAAATATGAATATATATATAAACATACAATATCAGATTCATGCCCATGAATTTCTGTCTAACTAAAAAAAAAATATGTTCTATTTAAAATAAGATTTTTATACGCAGTTCATCTCTAGGCAAATGGGCAGGGTTAAAGAGCATGAGTTTGAGATCTCACCCAGACCCGAGACTTTAAAATGCAAACTGTCTAATAAGACCTCTGGATCTATCAGCCCAGACTCTTCCCTGAGCACCCGGAGGCATTAGCCCACTGTCAGCGCGATAGCTTGCCTCACAGGCACCGCCCACTTAATACGGCCAAACACCAGCCCCAATTCCTCTCTCCCTTTTCCAGGTCTCACTGTAGCTAACTCTTTCTCATCATTCGGAACCCAACTCCAATGGCCTCTCTTCAAAGAGAGCTTGCTGACCACCCGAGTTTGAAGAAGACACCTCCACAACGCATCTCACCCTGCAGTGGTGTTCCCTCCTTTTCTCTTTCTCACAGGATCTCATCAGGAAGAAAAGTATCTTACGTGTGTACCATGTATGTGTGAGCTTGTTGTCTCCATCTCCCCAGCAGGCTATGAGATCCATGGAGGAAGGAACTGTGTGTTGTTCACTGCTATGTAAAACACTATCTGTTTCAAATCAGTCCTCAGTATACATTACCTCCAACTAACCGTGTGTGTGTGTGTGTGTGTGTGTGTGTGTGTGTGTGTGTGTGTCCCCAAATAGAGGGCATGTGGAAGGAGGGAGATTCAAGAAGCTTAACAGAAAAAGAATCAACTACCCACAGACGATCAGGCTCTTTTAAAGATGTCCTCCTTTCCACATCTGAGACCCCATGTGCCCGATATAAAGATAGTCTGATGCACAAAATCCCTCCAGCCTCTCCTTGCTGTTCTCTGCTTCGATCCCTCCTTTGCTGGTCTCCCTGGGCCATTATGCTAGCTCTCATCCAGAATCTCCCTCGCCCCTTTGGGCTAAAACTCCTTTGATCAGGTAGCTTGACTCTGTAATTTGGCTTTTCCTGGAGATAACATCCACATTGAACCCGTGGCCAGCCGGTCAGGGAGGGAGCTACACCCTACTCCAGGGCAGACCTGGTTCTCGGCATCCCTTTCTGGCCAGGATATCAGCATACCCAAGTCTCCTGGGAATGAGAGAACAGGAAGTGATCATAATTCCGAGCCACACAGTTCCTGGGGTCCGTCACTGGTCCCTGGTCCTGGCTCAATGGCCGAAATAAGAGCAACCCTCTCCCCGAGCCTTCTCCACCCGGGCCCCACGCTCTCTTGCTGCAGGTGCTTCTTGAACGGTTTCAGCTTTCTGTACACAGGAGACAACACCTCACTTCACCCCCACATTCTACTTGAGGGGGCCCTTTCCAGCCAACTCTTCTGGAAATGTAACTGTGAGAGATAAGGATGAAGCCCCAGGTCCTCAGGTGCTATGCTTGGCTCCGGCCAGGAAGATGGGGGCACCTTTCCATTTAATTGCCTGTGATAGCCCCCACGGGCACCCCAGAAAGGGCAAGCCAACAGCGGGCGTGCCGCTGGATCTGCAGGGCAGCACAGACACACGCTCACCCAGAGCGTCTGTGGGTTGTCACCTGGTGCTTAGCAGGGGCGGGTCATACGGGGTTTCTGGTATCAGTTTGCACCCCCAGAACAAAGAAAGTAACGACAGACTCAGGGGCAACTATCACACACTTTACAGACCAGGTCTTACTCACAGGCCTGATTTCTAACTCCATCCAAGGCCACCCAGAGGTTGTCTGGTAAAGAATCCAGACATGGGCCACATTCTGTCCCGTCCATGGGCGGGTCGACAAAGGGGCTGGTGTATCTACTCTCCATCTTTCTCCTGCGCTGGGCCTCTCCTGCGAGGATTTCCTGCAAGTCTATCCTTCTGCTTCGAGCTCTGGCTACATTTCTCTCTCCAGGTCTAGCCTCCACACCATTCCACGCCTGAGCTCCTGGGAAAATATAGCACCTACTGAAGAATGTCTTCCATACAGAGACCGTGGTGCCACCCCTGCCGGGAAATGACCTGTCTTAAGAGCCACTCCGTGCCTCCTTTCACAGCAACTACGGTTTTTGCTCCACCACTTTCACAAGCGCCCATTCCCGCGGACTGCACTTAGGATTACAGATTATATTATTACTGCACTCCTCCACCCTGATCAATGGTGCTCCCCTTATCTTTCACTGGTCAACCTTATTAACCTTCACTACAAGCTTCCCACTCAACTGCCATCAGCTCAAAGTCAAACGGGTATGAAACAAATTCATCTTCTCTTTATTACAAAGAGTCACACCATTCCTTTAGTTACACAAAACTGATTCCTTAGTCAGCTTTGATTTACTTCTTTCCTCAACATCCAGCCCATCTTCAAGTCCCTCAAATGCCTTCTGGTTTTGGTCAAAACCCATTACTCCCACCCCCATTTCACTTCATTAATGACCCCCTCTCTCTCCTCAATCATACATGAACTCCACATTCTCTACAAGGCTCTTTCCTTTACCTTATAAATAGGCTCACATACCATACCTCTCAAGCTCCTCCAGTCCCTTCCCCATCTGCACTAGACTGAAAAGTCCTCCCTCTGTTTCCATAGCACTTCATCATTGTTCTGTCATAAAGCACATCCTGTTATCACAATTTAAGTCTCTGAGTGCCCACTAGTAGTAAGGGCTTTTTCAAGCAGTGATTCCAGCTTTTTCAACTGTAAAACTCCAAAGTGTAACAAACTTCAACAAATGTTTACTAAGTGAATAAATTCTCTCTATACATCTTCTCTAACGCTCCCTTGCTTTCTAGTCTCACTGTCCTCATTCTGTCCCTCCTTATCTCATGCTAGGCGTTCAAAAAGGTATTTTTAATTGGCCTTGAGTTTAATCCCCTCTGATTCATCATGAAAACTCCAGCCAGAACACCCTTTCTAAAACAATAATTTCATAAAATCAAGTCCCGGATCAAACACACACACACACACACACACACACACACACACACACACACACACACACTACCACCACCACCAACAGAAACCTCCATTGGTTCTCCATTGCTCGTGGCAAGCTTCGTCAGAAGGTTGACCCTCAGTTATTGGTAGATCTAAAACACCATGGGGTGAGAATATCCCAACTTTCCAAAATTGTGCTCAAGAGAACTCTGGCAGGAGTGCTGCCCTGTCCTCCACTCTGCGTAAGGCCTCCCATGTCAGGACTATCCGTTATGTGTATACTGTTCGTATACGTGCGCACTCATACGCAAACACACATACAACACACACGAAGGCTTAGCAGTTTTAGTCAGAAGTGGCCCCACTGTACCATGCACAAGCCCCATCCCTAAGAAAATGGAGCCTTACAGACTATGATAAATGTCCCTTCAATATGGTAGAAATGCTTGCTTCATAAAATATAAAACTGAAATGTCGTTAGCTGGGATTTCTAGACCCTCCAATGACTCAGTCCAAACCCACCTGGACAGGGTTTTCTCTGGCGCATGTCTTCCATGACACGGTCTATGCTAGTCTCCTAATCACAGTCCCCCCTCCCACACACTCCTCACTTTCCTGTCTCTGCCTTTTCCTGGTCCTGCTCCTCCAGTCTCACTGGCCCACCCACCTGTTGGGAATACCACTCCCATCTGGAAGCATTTCCCTGCAACTCAGGGATCTCGCCTTCCTTCAACCCCCTGGCACTTAAGAGCCCATATCATTTATTTGGCATTTACCACTAGCTGTTCAAGTTACAACTTTTGAAATGGGAAATTTCCTCTGACACCTCCCAGGAGCCCTAAAGTACCTCCAGTCAAATCATGAACATTGATGACCAACTGTAGCTGAGGCTAAAAGTGCTCGAAAGGAAGAGGGGAGTGAATGGGCAGCTAAGGGTAGAGATAACGGTGTGAAGAATAACAGGGCGAGCACCTTCACAGCAGTACAGAGTTGCTTCCAGTACCTTCCTCTGTATCCCATAATATATCATCCAGGAGCAGTAAGGCTCAGTAAAAACATGAAGAGAAATAAGATATTCCTTGTAGTTTGCAGGAACTACAATAACTTTTTGAAAAGTTTAAAAGGTATTTGATGTTACTTATGACTTGGGAATAAAGTGTGTGTTTGTCTGTGTGGGTGGGAGAGGATTGCCAGTAAGCGATGACTCAATTGGATCGCTAACCTTGTTTTTTCAAAATGCTTTTAAATGAACACATTTAATGAAAAGGGAAAAATAAAGAGGTTGTAACTCGTGAGGAGCACTGTGCTAAGCTGAGTTTGGTTTCTTTGAGCTGCGTGGAGGGATAGATGGAAGAGTTACCCACTGAGTTACCGTCACCCCGATTACTTATGTCTCTGCATAAATCCTGACCCTTTCATTAGTGCCAGATCAATGACATGCCTTTTTTTTGGTCCTAGGTAATTACGTGTCAGTAGTTAGAAGGTAGCTTTGTGTAGTATCATTATCCTCATAAATACAAACACATAGGCAGTATTTCATTTATACGATGCACATTATTTCACATTTTAGCTTCTCTGAAATTGGTGGGGGTGGGGCTGGGGGTGGGTCTTATAAATGATGACATGTTAGAACTAATGACATATGGTATGTTTCCTCTCACCTTGGATGTAAGACCTTGAAGGCAGAGAGCATGACTGAGATTCAAACACTGACTAAAAGGAGCAGGAGTGATCTAATCCAATCCCCCTCCTTTCATAATTGCACGCATGTGCGCGCGCGCGCACACACACACACACACACACACACACACACACACGAACGCACGCAGTCAAGGAAAAACAAACCTAGAACCCAAAACTCCTGATTCCCAGTCATTGCTGTTTTGTCCTATAAGACCATCAGCAAAAGTACAGCTGAAATGACTCACTGCGCATGTAAACAACAGGGAATCAAAGAAGTTTTTAAGAGAAGAAAGGCATGAGAGAAAAAATTCAATCTACTATAAGCATTGCAAGGTCAGAAACAAAGTCCATTTCGTTCATTAGGATATTCTGAGTGCCCACCACAAAGCCTTGCAGACAGCAGGCATTGCATATATTCATTTACAAATGAATGTTCTGAGCTGAAAAATCTGGCTGTTGTATTTGAGGTAAAGGCTGGCAGCGAAGAACTCAGTTTGCAGGCGGTAGCAGTAGCACAAAGCAGTGTGGCCCGTGGACCATCTCATCAAAGCCTCTCACATGCCTGTTACAAATGAAGATATCCAGGTTCTTCACAAGCCAAATGAATTAGAATTTCTGGGCTTGAGACCCGGTAATTTGGACTCCGAACAAGAATTCCATGGTGGCTCTCATGGCCATTAAAGTTTGAGAACTGTGTATGAGAAAATAATGGCCTGCACTGAAGGCAGTGGAAAGAAAGGGGCAATCACAGAAAAAAGAAAATAAAAATAAGTCTAAAGAACATAGGGCATGAGAGAGAGAGAAGAAACAAGGTTTGGGCGACAGCAAAAACAATAAACAAAAACAAGGCAAAGTTGGATATGAACTAATGTAAGACATGAAAGAACCAGGAAGTCTGAGAAGCCCTGGGATGAAGGATGAATTGCATCAGTGTGCAACAGGCCAGGAACACCATCTGAGGCATCATTAAGATAATTAAATAATTAACACGCATAGGATTAAAATTTCTCTTGGGGACAATGATAATGAACAAGAAACACCTAATGTAGTTTCTCAAATGACTCTTCAAAAAAACACAGATCTAAACTAAATATGGAGAAAAGTAGAAAGCATCTTGTTATAGTTACCTAAAACTTATAGAAGTTAAAACTTAATTTGTGCTATTCAAATAAGGCAGGCATGAGAAGATGAGCTTTTAAAATTACCAAGGTGCGGAAAAGGCTAGAAAAAGAAAAATGCTGCTCAAAATGGGGTGGGGTATGGAATTAATGGAAACTAAACTGACTCAGAAACTGAACTAATTCTTTTTAACTTGTCTTTGACAAGACAAATGAAGAAGACATTATTTGTATAATTAGAGAGAACAAAGACTTCGCAAAAATAGCGACTGACAGAAAGCAGACGGGGAACACTTGACAAAACTGAACTCATCCCAATCTGTAGCCTGGTGACGGGAAGCTAAGTCTCTTAAGGTAATTCACTCACACACTTCAGGAGTCATTTACAATCATTATGGAAATATCACAGAAAAATGGGGAAACAAGATTTGAAGGGGAGAAAAAAAATGAGATAATGAAATATCCTATCAATCTTAAAATGATTACAAAGAGAAATGATGGAAAGTGTGAGGGGTAAAAGCAGTGACATTTTCTCCCATCTAGATTGCGAGTTCCACGAGCCCAGAGACATTTTTCTTCACTATCGAACCAAACAGCCAAGTGATCATCAGATAGTTGAAAAGGTATAAAGACAGTGAGATAGAAAGTGAATGCTACCAAACTTTTCCATTTTTTTCTGAGCAGAAAATCATACCACAAAGGAGGGGATAGCCCATTTTGTGTGTGTGTAACGGGAAAAGGTAACATACTTGAACATCTAGTGGATAATTAAATCATAAACCATAATCAGAATAAAAACCTAAAAAATTCTAGCAACATAAATACATAAGATGTGAGAAACTGTAAAATAAAGCTCAAAATATGCTATAAATATGACCAAATATTCTCAGTACTTTCTTTAAAAAGAAATCCACTAATATATGTTTTTGGAGAACATGTTAAGTTTAAAGAGAAATCAAAAATAAACAGAAATCCTAAAAAACTACCTTTACTATGATCATAATACAGTTTAATGAATCGTAGAAGTTCCTTAGACACACACACACCAACACAACCCCCATCCACAGGCAAACACCTAAATACATTTTTATTAAATTATCCTCAATTATTAGGACCAACAGGCAAATTTACATGAAGGCATATGTTTTTTGCAGGAAGTCTTTACTAAGCTAATGGGAAAAGATCTCAAATAATTATAAACATAAGCAAAAAAGACAATTTCATTCACTACAAGCTAAATTAAAGAAGCAAGGGAAGGGGGAGCTTCGTTTTTTGATATCTTTTTGTGTACAGCATAGCGCATTCCACGTAGTACATATTAATAATTGCGCGCTGATTCAACTAGATTGAAAGCCACTCAACTCACATATAGGAAAGGCACATGATACTTACATAGGCTGTTTATGTCACAGGTCAGTCCTATTCCTTTGATCAGGTCCCTAAAACTGACCTCTGTGGCCTTAGTAAAGGATTATGCCAATAGGCTATCCTGTCAAACATAAATGTTACAATGGGGGGGGGGGGTGTCAGTACACTATGTTCTCTCAGGAAAAAGGAGATAAAGAAGAGAAAAAGGAAACGAGTATTGGTCCTGAGAATTGGGAAAGCGTGTTTCATCATTTATGAGTCTTGGCGCCAAATGCAGAACAAAGGAGAAAGAAGACTCAAAGGTAATGTCATTTATATGAGTAACAATAACTCCGGTCTAAAGAGGACAGTTAGAGTACAATTCAAGGTCCTTGCATTTCAGAGGCCAAAGCTCATGGCGGACAGATGGGCAAGTACAGACGTATCAGCTGAGACAGTGAAAAGGGAGGATAAGGCAGGCCCAGGCAATTCTAGGTGGGAACCAGTTCATGTCCACTCAGCTTGTCTGAATGCCAAGAAAAAGAAAATCTTTCAAAAATGTAAGAGCACCAATCCCTTAAAACAACTGGTAAATTTTATCTCCTTAACACAAAACAAAATACACACATACACACACACACACACACACACACACACACACACACACACACAAAAGGTGTTTAAGATAATTTACACACACTTTACTACCCTTAGGCATAAAGCAAAGAACAAATTGAGAGACTGTTTCCATATCTTGTCTATTGTGAATAATGCTACAACATAAGTGTCCATCAATGAATGAATGGATAAAGATGATGTGTTTTACACACACACACACACACACACACACACACACACACAGAGAAGATTATTCAGTTATGAAAAAAGGAGGACATCCTGCTATTTATAACAATACAGATGGACCTTGAGGACATGATGCTAAGGGAAATGAGACAGACAGAGGACAAATACTGCATGGCATCACTTACATGTGGAATCAAAAAAGAAAAAAGTCAGATTCATGGAAACAAAGAGTAGAAAAGGGGTTGCTGGGGAGGGGGGTGAAGGAAATAGGGAGAGGCTGGTAAAAGGGTACAAACTTTCAGCTATAAAATGAATAAGGTCTAAGAATCTAATGTAAAACATGGTGACTACAGTTGATATTACTATAAAAAAATTTTTAAAGAACAAATTAAGAGAAAAACATCTAACCAAGGATTTGACTCAAAAGAAAGAAAAAACCCCACTTGCTTCAGTGTCAAAAGAAGCAAGTTTATTCATTCACTTACTCATTCAACACAATCCAGGTAGAACAAGCAACGGCAGACCCTTCGTACCTAATCCAGATACTTCTGGAAATTAACAAATTACTAAATAATGGAACGTTTTCCCCAGAAATGGATGTCCAGGGAACATCTAAAGCTCCAGTGACAGAAATACAGACTGACAGGATTAGGAGAGAGGACCCTACAATAAAAGTGTTTTCGTTGTCATTTGATGGCCATTGTTAGCACGACAATAACCTAGTTTACCTAGCAACCTGGACCACTGAGAACTTGAATGAACAGAAAAGTAAGCATAAAGGCACATCGACATACCCGAAGTTCACTTATGTTACCAAACCCACAGTGAAGAACCCAGGAGTGTGATGCCAGAGGGCACTTCTCTGCTTGCTTCTTCTAACCACCTTGGTCCAGCCTTCACCAAGTACACCAGAGCAGTTGGGCAACTCAGAAGGCATGTGGATCTTGTTGGAGACAGATACAGTGAGGAGCTAGAGGCATGTGATAACCTACAGCCACGCAGCAGGGGAAAGACAGCACGAAGAGCGGTCAAGTCAGACAGGAAGAAACAGAAATCGCGGCTGGTTCAAAGTGGGGGCGACACACGCATGCGTCTGTCGATGACAAGGTGACCTCTGACGCCTCACAACACGTCCGACAAAGAGGAGGTGGTGCTGCAGAGTTCCAATGAAGCATCAGTTAACCAGCTTCAAAATGGTGGCCCTTCAGTTGTCAAGAAAGCCTAAATGTGCTCAGTATCTTGTGACCAAAAGGCCCGGAGTTCAGAGCAAGTCACCCCAAAATATGCCCCTTTGGCATACTGGCTGTTTTGAGTTACAGGCACCGGGAAAATAGCAAATACTAGAAGAACACTCGGGCTTGCTTTCTTTTTCTTAAAAGCAGATGCAATTCCCATATGAAAGCAGTCCTTTCTATACCAGAAGGTAAGGAGCACTCTTATCAAGGACAAGAAACTGAAACCAGGCGAATTCTATAGTAATACTCATAGACCTTGTTAAAATAACTCTTATCTCCTGTTAGCCTCCTCACAGTTTAGTCATTTTTCCCCAACTGCCTTGTTCAACCTAATATTAAAAAGCAAGTAGGCTGTGCCATGTCTTTGAGTCTTCATTTCCATATGAGGGTTCCCGAGTCATGGAAAGCTTGAATTAAATAAATTTGTATGCTTTTCTCCTATTGCTCCGGCTCTATCAGTTTAATTTTCAGATCAAGCCAAGAGTCCTAAGAGGGTGAAGGAAAACATTTTCCCTCCCCACAGAGCCAAGTTGAGAAATGTACTGCACAAACTTTTCCATTTAAAAACGTTAAAATACCACCTTGGGTGCTTAAAGGGATGAGAATTTGTTTTCTGAAAAATTAAGCCACACTGAAAATCAGATTCCTAGACAGTGCTAAATAAATTGGGCATTACCAATATTCTTTTTAAAGAAAATATGATACAATACTTAGGAGTTTACTGACAATAAAGCAATCAGTCTCCATTAGAACAAAGACAGCCATTTTTTAAAAAGCAGTAAGGATCAAGATTTAATTATGAAACAAAGAGCATTATGGATTTCTTACTATGACGGCAGGTCTGTGATCTGTGTAAAGGCACCTCGTTTCAATCCTGGCCCAGAAGCCTTAAACTATGTTTAAACAAGCTCAAAGTATCTTTGAAGCAATGTCAGTGGTGCACTGGGGTTCCCATGTTTGTTGCACTGAATTAAAAGTTAATAAATGTTGCAGGCAGTTCCTCTGCGTTCTTTAATCCACAACCCACCAAATCCTAGAAAATAAAAGCAGCCCCCACCATCACTTCACAGTCTAGAAGGTTTGCAAAATAACATGGTGGGGGAGCTTTGAAGTCTGTAATAACAGGACAAGAAATGTACCACAGATGCCAGAGGGGGGAGCTCAGAGCAAAGGGAAAGATACATCTACCATGGGCAAGAAAGGGAAATTCTGAAAACACAGCATCCTTTTTTCTCTCTTTTTTTTTTTTTTTTGGGTGTTCTCTTTTAAAGGATGGGTTCCAATGCCTTTTGAAATAAACAATCTCCTCCCCCCCACCCATTTCTCCTAGGTAGAGGGAAAATAAATACAAGTACTGATGAGGGTAAGGAGTTTAAACAATGGGCAGGTGCCTGGAACCTGTGCTTTGGGGAAGTCTCAAACACATAGCCTCCCCTCGGTAATCAGTTTTGTTTGCAAATGAACCTTCACAGCAGGATTGGCACCTAATGACACTGGAGGCACAGTGAAGAAATTAGCCCAAGACAACCATTATCTTAAAAAGGTGTTTGGCCTCCTCCGGATTCCTTTATGTTTACCTCTAAAGACAAAATGGAATTTTCACAGGCCCGCTCCATGACTACAGAGACTATCTTTCTGTCTTCGCAGCCCTTTTCACCACTGAGGAAATCTCAGGATTTACCCAGTAAGAGCCACTGGCCACCATCTTTGCTCAGAAACAACTTCCAAGGACAGACAGGTTTGCAGGGACGGCCAGAGTCCACCAGCACGCTCCTTCGTCTGTATAGGAATTGTTAGCATTCCTTTTAACTGAGCTTTCAATCCTGAACAGTTTTGTCAGTGATCAGACACAAAATTGGCATTAGAAATAGGTGCAATCGAACAATAAGTTGATGGTTCTACAGCAGGAGTGAAGGCTCCCAAACCAGTGCCCAAAGGAAATCTTTAAAAGAAACCAGCATCCTTTTGTATCTGTTAGCTACCATCCCAACAATGCTGAGTAACAAACCGCTTTCTCAAAATTCAGTAACGCACAGCAATAAGCATTCTTTCCTGCTCTCAGAGATGCTGGTTATCTGGGATTTGGCAATAAACCAAGTCCTAATGCAGGAGCACATGTGAAGCCTTTGCCAGTGAAATGTCCGCTGACATTCCAGTGGCCGCGGTAAGTCACGTGTCCAAGCCCAATATCAACGGGGGGAGGAGGCATGCTGCTGTCACGCAGGCCGGGGCTGGTGGTGTCGGCTGGGTGAGGGAATGAATGCTTGTGGAACAATAATCCAGTCTACCGCCTCCTCAGATGCAGGCTGCTAGAGGTTGTTCTGTTTACCCACACCTGGTATCCTGCTCCTGGTGGGGCACAAAGGTCGCATCACTACAGCGTCTGGGTAAAAGAGTATTTTTTATAAGCTTGCCTTTTAAAGGACCATTAGAAAATAAAATGAAACAGGGGAGAAAACATTATGACTGAGAACATACTGTATTTCTGGGTATAAATGGCCACGATCAGGAGCTTTACTATTACAGCACTTCAGTAACCTGTTGACTACTCCATTCTCTACCTTACATCAGATGCAACAATCTTTCATGCAGCATCAGCTTTGCATGGAAGTAGCCTGGTAGGCAGCAAAATCACAAGGAAAGGAGAAGGTAGAAAAGCTCAAGCAGAGGTTCCCAACTCGGACGATGTAAGCAACAGTGGCGACACTGGCAGAAGCTGCATGAGTAGAAGGCACTCGACAAACAGATGTATAGCAGCTACTAACAAACCTTAACCGTAAACGGCATTTTAAGGTCATTTTAAAAGGCTGTGATTATCCAAATACATTTAAGAGTTAACGTGTTAACCACATAACCAGATAAATCCCACTGAAAACAAGATGTGTGTGTGTGTGTGTGTGCATGTACTTGTGTGTACACATATAACAAAACTTTATAAGGCGGTCTCATGAACCCTAGTTTCAGATTTCACTAACAACGACCGAATGCCTACCCATACAGTATCTCACCAAGTACAAAAGCTACATTGTGAGGAATTATTATTGTCCACATTTTACAAATGAGTGAAAGGACCCCTGGTGAAGTTCTGTAATTTAAACAAGATTACACAGCCAGTTAGTCACAGAGCCAGAATGTGAACTCAAATCTAAATAAAAGCCTCTTTTTTCCCTACCACCCTATGCTAATCCCTAAAAATGCCTTTCTCTCTTACTTTAACAAAAAGGAGGGTGCTTCAGTATTTTCCCACTTTCAACTCCCAACGCTACAAAGTTGGAGTGGACCAGAAACGTAATTATTATCTGCATAGGCTTATAATCTTCCCTGGCATATGTCCCACAGATTACGACCAGAAGTCAGGAATCTGTTAAACCTCTTCCTTTAATACCAGGTAAAAATCGGCTGGTGAGAAGTTGCAAAAAGTGGAAAATCTCAATACCTTCAAGTAATAGTATCTTAATATTCTGCTTCCTGGAATGAATTTTAACTAAAGTAACTGAACCAAATGTTTCCCATAAAGCCTTATAAAATGAAGGTTTTGTCAAAAAAGTAAAAAAAAAAAATACCTTGGTTTGCAAGCATAATTCGTTCTGGAAACAAACTACTTGTATTGCAAGACATCGCTCGTTTACCACGTTAAAATGTATTACAAATGTTTGCTCGTCTTGCAGAACACTCGCAAACCAAGTTACAATCCAAGGTTTCAAAAAGGTATATACCTTTTGCACTCAAAGGCTCTGGATTTCTACCTACGATCTACAGCTTTTGCACAGCAATTCTCAGCTTCATTATGGGTCCAGTCTACAAGCCTGTCCTTTATAGCACACAGCTCCACTTAACATGCAAATGTGGCTCTAAAAACACTGCCTCAGATGCAGGGTAATCTCTGCTTACTTACACTGTGCTACATTTAATTTAAACATATATTACTCTGGAAGAGCAGAGTAGGGAGGAAAGACTGATCAAATGGATTCCTCCATCCACAAGGGTGATTAGGAAAGAAAAAAATACTAGTAAACAGAGAGCAAACTTACATTAACTTGTCTCACTTTCAGATAATTAGTTGTGAATTTTTTAAGGCAAGTGACTCACAAGGGAGGGTACAAATTTATTGTCTTCCACAACCTAATAATCTTGGCAGCTATGAAAGCTATCTATCTATTGATGGGGCAACTGTAATTTATCCTCCCCAGGTAAAATGCAGTTACTTAAATGTTTCTCTCCTTTTATGAATGCTGGCCTCAGCAGTAAACATGCAAATGATTTCACGAGAACAAAAACACTCATTAAATGTCAATAAACCCCAAAGCAAAGCTATAAAGCTGTCAGAAAATGCAGTACCCGGTCAGCAATGAACCACCAAGTTTGGGAAGAAGGGTGAATTCAAGACGATTGTGATGGATCCGTTAGAATCCCTCCAGCTCTAAAATTCTATAACCTATCAAAGCTTCAGGTGATAACTCACTCCAGTATACATGATGTCCAAAAGTGCAGAAAACAAAAGGTAAATTTGTATTTAATGATATGTCAGTTACATTTTAAATAATACGCCCAAAATGGTGGAAGATAAAATGGTGCGGCCAATTTGGAAAAAAGTTTGGCAGTTCCTCAAAAAGTGAAACGAAGAGTTACCCATGTGACCCAAAAATTCCATTCCTAAGGATATTGAAATTGCAGCTGTATCTTCATGCAAAAACTTGAACATGAATGTTCATGGGAACACTGTGCATAATAGCCAAAAAGTAGAAATGACCCAGATGTCCATCAACGAATGAACGGATAATGGATGGGAAATCAAATGTCCATTTAATGCAATATGAGGCAATAAAAAGGAATGAAGTACTGATACATGCTATAGCATGGATGAACCTTGATAACATGATGCTGAGAGACAGAAGGTAGTCAACAAAAGATCACGTTTATACTATCCTATTTATATGAAATGTGCAAAGCAGATAAATCCATAGAGACAGAAAGGAGACTGGGTGCCAAAGGCTGGGGAGAAGGATGGATGGGAGTGACCACTAACGGTGACTTACTGCCAATGACCAGGTTCTTTGTTGAGTAATGAACATGTTCTAGAATTAGATAGTGGTGATGGATAACACGACTTTGTGAATGTTCTAAAAACTACCGAATTGTACACCTTAAAACAGTGAATTTTGTGGTATGTGTATTACACCTCAATTTTTTTAACCTTTCTAAAATTATCAAAAAATGTCTTGGTCCAAATATGTAACACACCCACTGAACTGAGCAAAACATAGAAAATGTTATGTTGAAATAGAAAGCATTTGTATTGCTATTGAAATGTTTAAAATATTCAGATTATGAGTTCAAAGTAAATTTTACACTTTGCTCATTGTTTTAGGTCCAAGGCAAACATCCTTTAAATTGATTAAAACAGAATATGAAAAGGCATGTTTCTATCAAGTCTTTCTCTAATACTCTGAGAATTCATTGTTCCAGTACCCTTGTACTGACTAAATCAATATATCCCCTATTTCTCCTTCATCATTGTTCTCCTAACACGTATTTTAATTATCTCAATCCCTATTCTCAAGCCGTATCTCTCTTGGTTAATAATTTTCCTGCTGCTCCAATCTTTCCAATGCATCACTGTTTCTACCATCCCCTGTAATCAGCTTTTGACTCATATCAAATTAGGACTTTCAGATATACACATCTGCATAATGTTCACAAAGCAATTTCTGAGTAGTGAAAGAAAGGAAGAGATAAAACACAAAACTTTAAGAAAATTCACTATCAGCCATTTTACCAAAATTAACTTTAAGTCTTGGTAGAACCCATGTCAGAATCACACATACACAACAAGCACCAATAAATGCTCGTGGCATAAACCACAAGTAGCATAACCAGAAAACACACCAATGTGGAAGGCAGCTGAAGGAACCTGGAAATTATATTAAACGAGTCTGCAAGCCACCATTACTAAATCAGTTTCCCGATTTATAAATTTCCCAACAGTCAATTTCGGAACATGAAGCTTGTGCATTCCTAGCCAAGCCTGTAGGAACTACAGGGGCTTTGAGAAGAACTGTACATGGACCTGCATAATAAATTGAATAAAATATGAGCGCAGTGATTACCATTTGTTCTGAGATTGCTTCTTCCTGATTGCTCTCAGGGATGTGCCCCCATTCATGGCACAGGCTTCAGGCTGCCAAATACCAAATGGCACTTAGATGTCAGAGAAGAACAGACAGAGTCAGGGACGCAGGAAACTGTCATACTTCTCAGAGGGAGAAGTCCAAGACAGGAAGAACCCCTTAAAGCTTACTTTCGTTGGCTCCGACCAGAAAAGGATCTGTGGTTGGGAAATTGATTCTCTGCTCCACACAAGACTTCAGAAAGAACAGCTGCTCAGCACCTCCGCCCAAGTGAATAAAATTGGAAAATTTTAAATCAGGACATTCTCTATGCGGAGGTTTAATAATCCGTAGACATACAAATCACTGTCAAGGGTGATCCAGCAATTCTGAGAACGGCATTTTAAGCTTCCATTAGACTGGAGCACTTGCACCGTGATCCCATCCGTCATAAGTTGAGAAGTTAAATACCCTATTTCTCAAACTCTTGAAAGCATCGCAGGCTGAAAGCAAATAATTTGCAAACACACAGTAGTTAGTTATGTCTCTCACCCATTTCTGTAATAAGGAAATTTATTCTCTCCCTCAAAAGCTACAATTGACTTTTCTCCGTTTAATAAGGATTATTAAGAGGTAGTATCAATTTTCTACCTGGGGACCTCAATCTGAAATAAGGAACAGCGGAACAGTGGATCCCGGGGGGACGGGAGAGAGGGAGAGAGAGAGAGAGGGAGAGAAGAAGAGAGAGAGAGAGAGGAAGAGAGAGGGAGAGAGAGAGAGAGAGAGTGTTGCCCTCACCCACCCATCCCAACCCTCCAGAAACAGAGTAAGAAAATATTTAGCTATCAGTCTTCCAAATTCTAATCTCTACCATGGCAATCAATGGAGAAGATTGGCAAAGAGAGTCCCCAAAGGCAAGATGTTAATTTACAGAATTCAGTGGTTCAACCTTCCTATGCCACCTTCCGATGCCACCCCCAAGTTCTCCTGCACCCCAGTGCACATGTAACCACTAAATGGCAAAATGTGGTTGAGAGTAACTAACCCCAGATACAAAATGCTCTGTTTTCCTTTGTGACTGGAAGTTAAAATTCCCACTGTACCAAAAATTAAAGCAAAAGTCCATTTCCCTTCTACTTCCTGTTTTGGGAACTACAGATAATGAATCACAGCATTTGGCATGCCATGAGGTAACAGCTTTAAAAGGATGTCAAAATGTCAGGGCTGTTGATGAAAATGCACAGAGGTGAGCACAATGCCAGAAAGGTCGCATGTAGAGAGAGCAAACGAACAAAAGAGTAACCAGGTGGAGGTGTCACCCGGCCCAGAGAAGGATTCAGGGGAGAAGCCCAGCCTAGAAAGCTAGATAGAAAAACAATCACTCCTTATCGCCACCAAAATGTTTCCTAGCTTATGAGGCATGTGATATACAACGCAAGTTAATGACCCACAAGAATTGATTACCCTGAAAGAATGAAAGCACTCATCTAATCACCTCTGAGGTTCCTCAAGGAACACTCACAGGAGCCTGGCGAGTCACAGTGGGACGCGGGAGTTTCTTCAGTGTGGGGGGCACTGGGCAGAGTCCGGCGCCACCTTTTCCAAATGAGCTCAGTCACTCATTGGCGGAAAAGGCACAGCCCCGCACCATGGATCACACTGTCAACATCAACTGCTCAATTCCCTGTGTTGCCTTAAGAGAGAAGTGTCTGAAGTTCACTAAGAGGCTGACATCAAAAGATGTTCATGACAAAGCGTGCTAATATCCAATAATAAGAACCTCTGTGTTACATAATGAAACTTATGGTGGCGGCCACTTGTTTGAGGCAGAAAAAACCTGCATACAATTACCCGTTCTTTCTTCACCATGTACACACAAATATCGGCTTCGGAATTACCCTTGGCAAGGCAGTGATAGCAAAACAAAGTACAGGGCTATCACCATTTCCATCAAGTATTCCTAAAAGAAAGGCACGAGGAACTAAGTATTTATCATTTCCCACAGGAAAATTAGCAGAAAACTGAGCCATGTAAATAAACTTACCATAAACATCCAAACAGATACTATTATTATCCCACACTTCACGCACACCAGTTATTTGCATGTAATTAATTTGCTTATTTCTGGTGCCTCAATGTAATATGTTTATCAGCTTGGTTTCTAAACAATAAGTGTTTAATTCCTCCTTTTATGAGAAAATATTTATCTTGCTCTTTCCTACACAGATCCAAAGCCATCTGCAGGCATAACGCAGAGAGCTGCTTTCATGGCAATTATAGCCATGACATCCCCCCAATGGGGCATGCTGTCACTAACTCTAAAGCGAACATGGAACTAGCAGTGTTGGGCTCACCTCTACTACCCAGGCAGGTAGGCATGCTGACCAGTGATATATTTTGTGCCAAAAGTATCGTTACCACAGACAGAAAAAACATCTGAGGAAGGGGGTTAGGGGGTGTCCATCAGCACTAAACCCAACTCCTAATCCTGTCCTCCCTTGAAAGGGAAGCTCCTTACCAATGTCCCCTTGTCCCCTGTAGCTTTCACTGTCTTCATAGTCCCTCTCTCCACAGCCCCATATCTGTGATCCATGGGGCAGGTCCCTTCCCCCAGGGGGCACCCAGACAGTGTCTGCCTCTCTCCTGAGCTCTGGCTCTGGGAAAGCAGCACTGTTTCCTCCACTGGAACTGCAGCCACCCCTGACTCAGACTGCAGCTGGGAGAACTCCCCTAACCGTGTCTGTACACTGGCCAGCCTAGTTACTGGAAGCTTTGCCCCCAGAGAGCTTTGGTGGTCCTCTGCCAAGACATGGGTTAAAGATTACAAATAAACACCCCACCTATTGTTCCCTCTCTCTTGTTCTTCCTTTTTCTTGATTTAAAGCTAACGTCTCTCTGGCAGAATATAAGAAATAAGAAACTAAGTGGTCGCATTTTTTATGGATTATTTACTGACCCAGCTACATAGTGCTAACCCCCACATCAAATATGCAGTCATCTGAGAGCCTCAAATTGATGTGACTTATAAATATGTCTGGGTATCTTTGTAAGGGGAGCATTTCGTAGAGACTACGTGTGCAGGGTTACAGGAATAAATAACAAATCGCCACTCATTCACCCAATTATTACTGAGCGCTACTGTGTCCAAGGACCGTGTGAGGCACTGGATACACAGTGACAATAAGGTGATCACAGGGTCCCCATTCTCAGGGAGCTTACAATCTAGCGGGAAGAAACGGACAAGCGAGCACACATGCACATATGTGTACAAGCACATATGCACACATACGGACACACACAACTAGCAAATGAGCAGTGATGGGAAGGTAAGAGAAAAGAGGGCAGAGAAAACTACCTATGGCTTACCTAAGCCAGGAAAACCAGGTGAGATAGAATATCTGAGGCAGCACTGGTTTTACCTGTGCTTGCACCTTTCTGTATTGCGAAGTCTCTGGAATAATTCTAGAGTTAATGTCTAGAAGAAATCTCACTTCAGGGAAAATTATTTAGCTCATCCTTGGGTTACTTCATTAATTCTATTGCTTTCCCTCATGAGATTTTCAAAATAAGACTAATTTTAGTACCTCCTCTTCTTTTAAAAATATAAGCATCTCCCACCCAATTTCTTTAATAAGATATAACTTCACGTACTTCTTAAAATAATAACTACAGATTTTTTTTCTACTATGAAGAATGAGATTCCTAGCTTTTTTAAATTGCTCCATAAATTCCCAAGGGATTTTCCACCAATGCCCATTTCAATCAGCTCTAAGTTGAATGTCATTCTGAACTGGGTCATTTTGAAGAGCTGCACGAGCCAGTAAAACATATAACCTATATAACCTCTCTGTTAAGAAAATACAGTTCTAAAATCAGCCCTCTACAGCTTGCCCATAATTTCACTGGCTTCCATCTAATTTAAGCAGCCTTTTTATTATGCAATGCAAGCTGCATAAGTACCCTTTTCTTACATAATTACAAGCTATAGGGAACACAGAACTCTTATATTAAGTTCCCTTTTGAGTACATAATGCAAGCTTTATAAGTATCCTTTGTATAGGTACTATAAGCTATTGGAAACACAGAACCTCTAAGAACAAACTTAAACACAGAAATATTCAAGGAACCCACAGGTAAGGTTAAAGTCATCCCAGGAGAACCAATGACTTCACTGAGAGAGTTTATTTAAAAAAAAAAAAAATCACAGGTCTGAACTTCTGTTTTGTTTTCAGCTGCGCCTCCATCATCGTAATTCTCACCACTGACTTTAGTCAAGAGAAGCATACACGGCCAGACAGCTGGCCTGCTTGCAAAGCTCAGAGGCACAGGCGAAAATGATGGGTCCAAAAGCATCAGCCAGAACCTTAGCCTAAGTGAGGGACAAAAAGGCTGCTTTTCTGCAAAAAAAAATGAAAATTTTAAATGGTCTTAGGTAAGGCTATGGAGAGAAAGATAAAAATCACTCCATGTGAGCTGCGTTGCACATAGTATTTCTTTCCTTCCTCTGTATGTCATTTACATGTCATTTGCATGTCCATCTCCCAAAGGCTGTTCAGTCAATGAAGGAATATAACTGGCCTTAGAAACAAATTATATAGACATGAGGGAAGAAAAAAAAATAGGAGATTAAAAAAAAAAATTTAAGTACCATACTTATTGGGCCTTCACTTCACCTCTCTAGTTGAAAATAATAGAAAACAACTCATAGTAGCTTAAACAAAAAAAAAAAAAAGAGGGGAATTGATTAAACAAATGTAAACCTACAGTGTACAACTCAAAGGCAAAAACCGTAGCCAGAACCAGGAAAAAAAGCAAGCAGGAAATGAAGATTACGGTTCCTAGGGGTGAGTCTTCTCTCTCTGAGGGTCTAACCTCCCTCTACCCTCTGCAACAAGCTTTGTCTGTTACTCATTCTACACCGAGGGCAGCTGCACAAGGGCTGCCTTGGTTTCTAATCTCCTTACATGACATGAGCAAGGCCAGAACTGTCATCGTTGGGCCCCAAATTCAAATTCCAAAAGGGAGCATGTGTGCGGCTGTTTGTGTCAGGGTTCCATCCCTGCTCTGGCAGGCTGTGGTCGGACAGACACGATGAAGGTACAGTCGTGCCTCTCAGGTGCCTGCTCCTGTGAAAAGAGGGGAGCACAGTGAATTGGGCACATACGACAAAAGGAGTCCACTGAACAGTATATCAGGCTTCACAGCTTATTGAGAACGTCCACTGTCTTTAAGTCAGTCAAGTCGTACAATAGCCTCTAAAGCTGAAACACTAGGACTCACACACAAGAAAACCAAGGCCAAGGATATTTCTGGGATCCCAAAGGTTGCTCAGCTATCAGGGTAGAAAAAAAAAAACCCAAGTCTAGTTTTTCCTACCAACCCCCATGACCAAAATGGAAATAGTGAAAGGGAAAAGAGCCACTCCCCCCCCCAAAAAAAAAGTCAGTTAGGAACTCACAGGCTCTCTCAGAAAGAAGTACTCAACGGCACCACAAAATTAAAAATAAAAAACACTACACTGAATCGGAGGTGATGCGGGGTGTGGGCAGCGGTACGAGAAACAAATTCTCTAATGTGAATAAGCCTTCGGACAGCAAATGATTTTGCTGGTCATAAAGCAGTCTGCATGGTCAAGCCACACACACAGGGAATATTCTTCTCCCTCTAAATCAGCTTTTGGAAGCTACCATCAGTAAAACTGCTTCTTAAATGGATAGTCTGGGGACTATCATTAAAATGTACGTACTTATTTTGTGGGTGTCGCAGGCTTAACTTTAAAGTGGCCCTTATGATCCCCGCACCCTGGTAGCCACACTTTTGTGTAATTACCTCCCCTTGGGAGTGAGAAACGTGTCACTTGCTTTTAACCAGTAGAATATGGAGAAGAGGATGGGATGTCATATCATGTCACAGAAGACCCTGTTTTACTAGTAGACTGCCCCACTCTCTCCTCTGCTGGCTTGGAGGAACCAAGCTGCCATGAGTCCTGGAGCAGCAAGGAAATGAATCCGGCCAACAACCGGAAGCCCAGAAGCCAACTCTTTCCCAGTCAAGCCTGTGAGGTGAACCCAGCACCTTACCTGCAGCCTGGTGAGAGGCCCTGATGAAAGGAACCAGCTAGACTGCCAGACTGCTGACCCACAGAAACTGAGATAATGAGTCCCTCTGTGGTCACTGGTAAGGCAGCCATAGAAAACCAACAGAGTCGGTATGGGTTGGCACCTGAGACCAGAGATTCCCTCTCTGAATAGCACTACTATTCATTTCTCCACCAACACACGTGGCCTTCTGCTTGTGGTGACATTGCAAGTTGCCCTTGTCCGGATCAAACCACAGTCTCCTTCAAAAGCAGAGCACATGCTGCAGGGCTCCCAGGGCGGTGCTCAGTAAATACTTGAGGGCTGGGTACCCATGACTGTGCCACTGTTACCTTCCTGACTGCACTTTATCCAGACTTTGATTTATCCCTTTAAACCTGCTTCACATCAAGACACCCTAGTCAGACAGTGTTAGGCCATATTTAGGCCAGGAGCAGAAACCTTCTTATTCTAAAAGCCATCTTGTCTTGCTTTGTACCTTGTAACTGCCAGCTTGTGTTTGCCTCAGGCCTGGAGAAGCCACCTGGAATGTACCAACCATCTTATCCTAAAAGCCATCTTGTCTTGCTTTGTACCTGGTACCTGCTGGCTTGTGTTTGTCTCTAGGGGCTTATGATCAACAGACCTGGGGGCCAGGATGTGGAACCTGAGGGCTTGGTCATGCCCCGAAACCCTTTGTTGTGAAAGACAATGTAACGATAAAAACCCTGAAGCACTGAAGGGGGAACAGCCTCCTTTACACCACCACCCCTATAAAACTCCATACCCATTTTTGCTCAGAGAGCTTATGGTCTTTTCCAGCCTCACCTCCTGCAGCTCAAACACACCAAATAAATTCTAACAGACCAATTTTGGTCTCTCACGACTCTTTTCTCCGGCTGTGCCTAACAGACAGCAAGTTTCTTTACTGTTGGTTCTCTGAACTCACTTCTTAATTCTTTCAATGATAAACACCAACTTGGAGAATTGGAGAATGTCAAGCTTGCATCTGGAAAAACGCCCTTCATCTGCTCCATGACATGAGCCTCCTCCTCCCCTTCCTTGGTACTTCCCCAGTCCTATCGACCACCCATCAGCTCACCTGCCCCTGGACCATGACTCCACAACCACCAAAATTCTCGTGAGATGATTCCTCTGAAGCCCCTCAAATTGAAACCACCTTCTTTTCTTGGAATAACTCCTCCCCTCTTCCTTCTGTCTGTACTTCCGCCTACCTACACACCCTGCTACCAAAAAACGACACTCTTCTCCAGGACTCGCCTCTGTCTCTTCTACTGCACAACGCTCCCTGAACCCACTTACACCAGGAAGGTCATATCGAACCACTTTATCACTTCTAAACATAGTTCAGGATGACCTTTTTCTCAACACTGAAAATACCTGTCATCCTTACACTATTTCCCCATAAATGTCCTTTTTTCTTCCATTTTTAATTTAAATTCTAAAAGCTTATCAGATATGAGGGCTTTATCTAACCCTATGCCCTACATAAGAATTTGCTATAAAGTAGCTGGCCAGTCAATTAAATGGTCTCCCAGCCCCAGAGTAAATTCACTAGCACTGTGCTTCTCAATTCATCTCACATCTAACAATATGCTCAACAGTCCTAACAGCAGTTATAGGTGGTGAGTATATACAGTGATTCAAGGCAGGAAAACGGGAATGTGGGAGTGATGGCTGCAGCAAGACCTCAGGAGGTGGGCGGGTCATGCATATTTAGGAAAGTTTTAACCAGAGATTCTGCTGTGGTCCCTTAGAGGTTGTGCCCCCACCCAGCCACCCTTACCTCAAGAAAGTCAATGCACTGACCCATTATTTTCATAATCCAGCCCTTCACCAAACTGTGTACATTTTAGACATTTTTCTTAGTCATTTCTAAACATTGTTTCCCATGAACACTGTGACTTTATTTAAATAGTACGGTAGTTCCCCCTTATCTGCGGTTTCACTTTCCACGGTTTCAGTTACCCACAATTAACCACAGACCAAGAATATTAAATGGAAAATTCCAGAAAGAAACAATTCATAAGTATTAAATTGAGTACCGCTCTGAGTATCGCGATGAAATCTCACACCTGGACGTGCACCTGCCCTGTGCCCAGTGTCTCCACACTGTACATGCTCCCCACCTGTTAGTCAATTAGCAGCCGTCTCAGTTCAGAGGGACGGTCACGGTGGTGCAGCACTTGTGTTCAAGTCACCCTTATTTTACTTAATAACGGCCTCAAAGTGCAAGAGTAGCAATGCTGGCAATTAGTATACGCCAAAGAGAAGCTGTAAAGTAATTCCTTTAAGTGACAAGGAGAGTACAGTGCAATAAAATATTTTGAGTGAGACCACATTTACGTAACTTTCATTACACTATATTGTTATAACTATTATATTTGGTTACTGTTCTTAATCTCTTTCTGTGTCTAATTTATAAATTTAACTTTTACTATAGGTGTGTGCATATAAGAAAAAATATAGCATAAATAGGGGTCGGTACTATCCACGGTTCCAGGCATCCATTAGGGGTCTTAGACTGTATCTAGCACAGATAAGGAGGGACTACTGTACGTTGGCCACACAACATGAAAGTAAGAGACTGATTATTCAGTGTTCTTTAGGAACTGACACACAACCTTAGCAAGCAAAAAGAGCCAACTGGCCCAACTGTACGATCCAAGCTACCTCTCCATTCCTTTCACATACAGATGAAGTAAGAGAAACTACGGGAATCAATACTAAATTTCTGGGCACTAATGTACCACAACGAAAGTGTTGCGTTTGAAATCCTACACGAGCACATCCTATATATGCTAAGTGCTGAGCCAAGAAGAAAACTAACACATGAATTTTGACTAATTATTTGTCCCTTGTCCTGGGCATAGGATATATCGTTTGATGACACACTCTTCATGGGATGAGTGAAACTGATAAAACTGCTGTTCTTTCTACTACTAAGAGGAGTTGAAAGGACGGAGAAAAGTTAGGAAGCAAGAATTATTTAGGAATTGTGTTTTAGTAAAAACAGAAAAAACAACATTTAGTTATTAATAGTATAGCCTTTACTCAAAATACTGATTGACGACAGTGAAAAGAAAATCATGCAAAAACTGGGTATGTTGAAAAATGTCCAGGTTTCACATGCACAATCAACAAACTGAAAATTCCTTCTTATTTCAAAGAAGTTAATTATAGTTATTCACTCAAAAATGAAATATTAAACAAGTGTAAAAATACGTACATGGAGCCCAAAGGTACTGATGAGACAGGCTGCCTGAGCACCGCCGCACAGAGAGGGAAATACGACAATGACACCGTGTTGCTGATACCGAGAATAAGAGGCAAAAGGAAAGGTGGTGACGATGGCACAGATATTCCACAAATGTCTGAGATCCCTGGCTCCTGTCTGGCCACAGCTGACATCCAGTCTAGCTTGGGCTCACAGTCACTACATTTCTTCTGCTCTCACTGACAAACCAGATTTTCTTACCCCATCAACCTTCTAATCAGAAGACCTTTTAATGTCTTGCATGTTAAAAAGGTTTCTAGTTGACATGCAGTCAGATCTACCAACCTTCACATCCCAGCTGCTCTTTGAATCCTTCCCTGACAGGAAACTTCCTATCCATCAAAAGAGTGAAATAGTGTATTCCAGTATTAGATGGCTCTAATGATTGGTCAATGTTTTTAACTGAGCAGGAAATCTGTCTTACTTCGATTCTTCAGCCTGAGTTCTGTCCTCTAATGAAACAGAATTAAAAGAATGACAGCCATGTGGGAACTACTCGAACATTTAAAAAGGAAATTACCATGTTGCCACCAAATCCATCATTTGCAGCCCTGTGAATCCCTTCCCTTATATTATGCATTCTACATGATTTTCTTCAATCCCGGATTCCAAAGCATGAAGATCACACATTCCCACAGTATCATTCATACCATCGAAATTCACATGAACTCGCCATGCTGCCAGACACTGCATTTAGTCATCTGCCTTTTATGTCTCCGCTTATATGACGAGACAGCCCACGTGGTTTCCGTTGTCTTTAATATCCCACGTTGCTGTCTGCCTTGACCACACAGAGGGGTGACCATGGACTGTGTCCTTGTCCCGCCTCTACTCCAACACGGGTGGACCCCCCCCATCCCACCTTTAAAGACCTAACCCTGTCAACCTTTCTGCCTCTTCATGATCTGTTTTCCTCAACTTTCTCAAGTGTCTGGTGGGGGAGGGGGGAGTTAAGTGTCTACACTTCATACACTGTTTCCTATAACTGGTCCACCTTTTTGATGGCTTTCCCATAAGATCTCTCCACATGAATAAAGTAGTTCCTCATAAAATTACAATATGTTATTTATGCCTCTACTATATAAGCAAAGTACCGTGGTTGGCAGTGGCACAAAGGTAAATAAATAAGCTATTCTTCCTTCACTCAAAGGATCTTAAAAGCTAGAAAGTAAAACAGCCACATACGCAAGTAATACAATGTTTTTAACAAGGATAGGAAGGAAACAAGAGATAAATAAAGACGCAGTCAATCTCGAGTTGCTAAATCAGAACAGTGTTGCTCTGGCCACTTAGAAATTCCAAGCTGCTCACAGTGATGCTGGTCAAGTCCTTTGCCAAGTCTCACGTGCAAGGCTGAATAATAAGTCAAGCTCTTGGCTCCAGCTTTCCTTTTAAGCTATTGCCCTATTTCTCTCCACTTCACTGACAGCCTTTTTAATGTGTTTTGCTCTGTACTTCTCACAATTATACATTGCTTCCCCCCTACCATCTCAATTTGAACCTCACTTCTAAAATCAAAACTCCGTCCTTGAAGGATATTAACGAGCTGATTACCAAACAAAAAGCTTTTTTAAAGAAATTATTTAACAGGACCATATTCTCTCCCTCTCTGCAACATTTGACATTGTAGACCCTTACTTAGTATCTAATAAAATGATTCTTCAACTTAGTACATTTTGGACCAAACTTTACTTCCTAGTTCTCATATCTGAGATTTCTATTCTTGTTTTAGTCTTCCTTAGAAAAATTTCCTACTCTAACCATACCAACTATCATTTTGGGATAGTTGCCTTTATAGATAAACATAGATATAAAATATATACACAGTTTATTTAAACACAGGTACACACACAAAAACAGAATATACTATAACAAGACAACTACGCGTCTACCACCATTAGGTAACAAATGCTAACATTTTGCCTTACATGTGTCATGCCTTTCCTTTTTTCATTTTTGAAGAAGTAAAATGATATAAATACAGCTAGAGCCCCACTCTCCACTCTTTCCATTTTTATACTTTGATTATACATGCATATATATTAAAAAAAACATATAGTAATGTTCTGTTCATTTTTAAAATGTGGAGTCAGTAAACACGTGAAAAAATGATCATCATTAGCCATCGAGGAAATGCAAATTGAAGCCATAATGAGATGCTGCTTCACACCCTCTAGAGGGTTAATAATAAAAAAGACGGGCAGTAACAGTGTCAGGAAGGATATGGAGCCAGTGAAACCATCATACAGTACTGACAGGGATGTAAAAGGATACAGCTACTCTGGAAAACAGTTTGGTAGCTCTAACATAGAGTGAAGTTACCATATAATGCAGCAATTCCACTCCTAGATCTATATCCAAGAGAAAGAAAACATATGTCCATACCACCCAAATGTCCATCAATGGACGAATGGCTGAATAAAATGTGTTATATCCATACAATGGAATATTATTTGGCAATAAAAAGAAATGAAGGACTGATACTCACTCCACCATGGATGGACCTTAAAAACATGATCTATCTGAAAGAAGCCAGTCACAGAGGACCACATAGCGTATGATTTAATTTACATGAAATGTACAAAATAGGCCAATCTATTGAAACAGAAAATATATTAGTGGTTGCCGAGGCCTGCAGAGGATGGCACACATGGAGGGGGGGGGAGGCCTAAGGGTTTCTTTTAGGGGCAAAGAAAATGTTCTAAAATTGACTGTGGTGACAGATGCAAAATTCTGTGACTATAGTAAAAGCAACTGAATTATACACTTTGAATAGATGAATTATACAATATGTGAACTATATCTCAATAAGGCTGGTTTTATATATACACACATGTAGTACACATATTATAATTATATATGATATATTACATTTAGCTATAATTATATATTACACATATACATATTACTCTTTTATAGCTTATTCATTGAGTACAATGTTTCTGAAATTTATCGATGTGTACACATGTATACATGTATAAGTTCATGTACCTTAGCTGCTCCAGTGTGTGGAAAGAAAATTACACCACATGTATCAATTTCTCTACATTTTTTCTATGTGAAGTAGTGCTACAATGAACATCCTTGTACATGTCTCCTTGTTTCCTACATGTGATAATTTTCTAGGTTAACACCTAACGTAGAATGGCCGAGTTGCAGAATATGCACAACTTCAAATGTACCAGGTACGAATATTTCCAGATTGTTCACTAAAAATATTAGTGCAATTTATTCCAATCTGCTATTATACAAGAGTTCTTGTTTCCTCTCATCCTTGCCAACACTTGGTGTTAGCAAGCTGATTAGGTTTTGCCAGTCAATAGGTGTAAAATGAAATCTCACCGGATTCTTACTTTTCATTTCCCTGATTATTAGTCAGGGTGAGCATCTTTCACAATTGGATATACAAGTCTCTTCCTGTGTTAATTGACTACTCATGTTCTTTGCCTGTGTTCAATTGAGTAGTTTGTCTTTTTCTTATTGATTTGTATGACTTCTTTCAAACTCTGAACACCTGTATTTCATCACTGAGAAGAGTTGCAAATATGTATTCCCAGGCTATGGTCTGTCTTTTCATTTGTTTTTTTAGTGCCTTTTGTTATCTTGAAGATTTTCATGTTAATATATTCGAAATGTCAATCATTTGTTTTAGGGCTTGTGATTTTTATGTCTTAAGGAATTATTCCCTATCACAATGTCATGAAAATATGTATTGTGTGTTCTCCTATGAAAGTTTTAGAGTTTTGCTTTCCACACTTAGAACTATCACTCATCTGGAATTTATTATTCTGTATGGTGTGAGGTGGGTATTTAATTTTAATTTTTTCCATATAGAAAGCCAACAACTCTAGGTCCAACCTTACACCCACTAATCAGTAACTGATACATTACTTTCAAATCTATATTATCTATATATTTATTACAAAAATGTAATAATAATTGATTCAGACAAAAATCAAAACTGGATGCAAGAACTATCTGGTGAAATATTACTGAGAAAGATGATACACAAATGATGTCTAAATATCACTCTATAGATAATTAATTATAAAGAAGATGTGTTGCCTGAAAATGAAGTTGGAAGAAATACTTTAGCAAGTGATCAAACTCAGCATCACCCGTAACAGAACCAAGCAATAGTACTTCCAGAAGTGACCCAACAGAAAGTACACAGCACCACCTGTGCAGCATTCTTGCCCAAGTCTGTCAAGCTGAAGAGGAATGAATTAGACAAATCCAGGTGTGGGGCATTCTTACATGACAACTGGCCTGGACTCTTCAAAAATATCATTAAAAACAAAACAGGTGAAAGAACTACTCTAGTCGAAAGGAAGCTAAATAGGCAGGACAAGCAAAAATCTAATCTAAAATCCTTGTGTGGATCCTAGATTTTTCATACAAGCCCAGCTATAAAATATATTTGGGGATAATTGGAGAAATTTTAATATGGACTGCATATAAAATAATATTATAAAAAATTTTAATTGCTATTAAATTATGTGTGGTAACAGTACTATGTAAAAGACTGCTCTTATTTAAGCTATAGGCTAAAATATCTAGAAGTGTCTTGATGTGTGCAACGTCACACGTTAAAAATACTCACACATATACATACATATACATAAGGGCCGACCAAGTGGCTCAGTTGGTTAAGAGCTCACTCAAGAGTGCGAGCTCTGAGCAAAAGCGGTTCGATGCCTGGCCCAAGCTGAGCAGCCACTGAGCTGCCAACAAGTGGCAGGATGGCTCAGCTAAAAAAAAAAAAAAAAAGTACCTCTACATACATACACACGTTACTAAAGTTGTAAGTGTGTGTGTGTGCATACACATACATACAGAGAGTGCCAAAAAAATGTATACACATTTTAAGGAAGGAAAAAAATGTATTAAAATTGTAATACTCAATATATACTGATAACAAAAGATGAATACAAGTCATGTGTATATATATATTTTTGGCACCCCTGGTGTGTGTGTGTGTGTGTGTGTGTGTGTGTGTGTATGGAGAGAAAGAAACACAGAGAGAGCGAGAGAGATATTAAATAAATGTAACAAAATGTTAAAAACTGGCAAATCTAAGTAAGGGGTATATTAATGTTTGTGGTACTATTCTGTCAATATTTTGCAAAGTTTGAAATGTTTCCCCCAAAATAGCTGCCTCTCCTGACTACTGTTTTGAACCACTGCTACCTTTTAGGCATTTCATCTTAATGCCCATTGTCATTTTTATATCACAACCTGTCTAAAAGACATTTCCCCAGTATAACCTCCCTTTCTGACTTTCCTATTTCTAACAAGTTGATTTAGCATCACTTTCTCCATTATTTAGACTCAAAATCGTGTAGTCAACTTGTAGGATACTATTAGGTTAACAATTAATAAAAACTATAATAATCAATTCAGACAGAATTTACTGATTTTTACAATGATGACTCAAAAATTATTTTACCTAAATAGACGAGTGAATGGGGAAAGAACGTGTAAGTCCGTGAGGAACAAAGTAAGCAGGATTTTTAAAGGAAACTGATAGACATTCCTCATCAGAGAGAATGAATACAGACTCGTTCCAACGTCAGACCTCTTAGAACAAAAAGCCACCAACTGAAAAGACATCTTGGAGCCATAGGGCACAGCTGATAAGCTATCGGGAACTTCTATTAACCCAAGGTTCTGGGTTGCAAGTGATGGATATGCCAAGCAGACCTCCACACCTGCCGAAGGGAGTGCCAATGCAACAAAAAGCAAGCACCTGGGCATGGGCCCAGCATGCACGCGGCGCGGCACTATCCCCGACTCTGTGAGCCTCTCAGGGCTCCAACCCAGATATCCTGCCTTCAGGAGAATCTGACCACAGCGAGCACAACCAGGCTCTTTCATCAACCTATTTTTAATGAACATTTATGAGTGCCCATGATGTGCCATAAACACCCCTCTGTGCTGAGAAATACAAAATTAATACAACATGGGCCCTGGGGCCAAAAAGGTCACAGTGAAGATGTGCCGAAGACCAAGACCATCTTCCAGAGCTGTAAAGGAGAGGCAGGTGCAAGATACACTCTCTGGCTGTGTTTTTGCAAGGCTGACACAGCATCTCAGCGTAGGGAGGTGGTTTCAGTACACTGGTGATAAAACATCCTGGGTCCCATACATTTGTTGCAACATTGGTAACAAACATCCTGCAGCTGAGGCAGGAAACATCTTCTGCCCAAGGCCATTTCTTCCCCTTCCTGCCCCCGCATAAGCAAGACTATATAAGTAAAGCAGGGCTGCTAGACTGGGTCACTGCCCTCCCATCAGGAGACAGCTGTCCACCTAGCCCCCGCTTTCAAGTACTTCTTTGTCTATCTTTTCTTAATCTTCCGTCGTCCCCAACTCCGGCCCGTTCAACTAGCGCGCTGGACGTGGCAAAGATGATGACGTAAACACAACATGACCATAGTGTGCTTAGTCTGAGAAACGGAAATGTATACAGTATACAGACCAGGAGGTGAATAATTCTTCTTAAGGAACACATTATCTACATAGGAACTCTGCAGGCTGAAAAGAAGTTCACCCAGTGGAGCAGAGCAACAAAGCACACCAGCGAAAGAGAAAAGCGTGCACGCAGGCAAAAAGGCATGAGGCGCATGCAAGGTTCTGGCCTGCGGCATGTGGGAACATCAAGGGCAGGAGGTGACAGGGAAATATCACAAGAAAGAGAGACTTCTCGACTGATACACTAAGAAGTCCGTGAAAAGCAAAGCTGCAAGGTTCTAAGCAGAGAGACAGCTATATGTGCAGAAGAGGTGTGTATGGGTGTGTCTGGGCACAGGTGTGTCAGGAGCGAGGCGACGGTGATTAATAAATCTGTTCAAAGGAAGCAGCACTTACTAAGTACCAGATATGTGCCTGATATTATCTCATTCCATCCTCTCAACATCCTTGTATCTCTATTCATTCCCTATCTTCGCAGACCAGAAATCTAAGGTTTAATGAGGCTAATTTCCCAAGGCCACACAGCTGGCAGGTGGCAATGGTTCATTTCTCGTCCCCTATTTCATTACTGCCTATTACTCCTTGCTTCACTTGCTCTCTCATAATAATCACTCTAGACTCTCCCCTGTGTGATCCACATGGACACCAGATCAAACATCAAATACATGGCTTTCAGCATGTTACCTCTGCGCTCAAATCACCTCAATGGCCCCTTATGACCTCTGGAAAAAATTTCCAAATTCTATCATTTCATCTCTTTCCTCCAAACTCCCAAACTGCGGTCACCAGAAAACAGACTCTGAGACGGGGTTTAGCATGAGAATGTTTATTAAGGAGTACTCTTGGGATCAACACCCACAGCTTCCTTTCAAAGAAGTAAGGGAAGCAGGATGGAGCAGAGGGAGACGTCAAGCCACAATCAAGGCCCAAGAGCGGTAGCACCTGACACTATGGGGCACTAGAATGGCCTGGCCTTTAAACTCGCTCACTGACCGGTCCCTGTGAGCCAACCCAACAAGAGGTGTCTTGGGCGATGTGGCTGTGCAGCTCTGGCAGTTTCTAGCTGAGGGCTAGAGTCCTGGACGCCAACACCTCTGGTCTGATCTACAATGCAAATACGAATGGTGGTCCATTCAAAGCTCTTCAAAGGCTACACTGCCCTTCCAACAAAGTCCACACTCATTAAGCACGGCCCACATGGCCCTGTGGGGAAACTGAGCTTTATAAAACTTAAGTCACTTGCACCATATCCCAGAGCCAGCCAAAGTGGCAGAACTGAGTGTCAAGCCTCAATCTGACACTGAAATCACTGTAATTTCTATGACATCACCAATAAAATGCCAACATAAAGGTATGGAAGGGGATTCCAGCTGGGATGACGCAAGAAAGACCATCTACGGCAACAATTTCTTAAGGGCAGTTTTACCATCTATCTAGGTCCCAACAAAACATGACTATTAAATAAAGTGAATTAAGAATGCTCCCTAATAATGCCTTTGGATTTAAGAACTAAGCAAAATGACAAGGGATTTCATATTCAAACAAATGACCAGTTTCAGCATAACCTCCATGGGAGCGCGTAAATCATAAGAAAATGCAACGAGCTGTGCACAAGGAAACCCACGGAACTCAAGAGGAGGAACCTCTCTGAAATGGGCCTTCAGCAGATGGAGCTGTCCCTGCTGAAGTGGTGCTGAACCGCGGAGCAGGGAAATCTGAGGAGCTAAAAATACCGTTATTTGGACAAAGGTTCTGAACATTTGCACTGATTAAAATGCCAATCACTCTTCTCCTAAGAGCACTGGCATTGACCCTGGTGTATCAGCCACATTTCAGCCCTGAATAATGTTATTATTATACAAGAAATGAGCACCAACAAGATCTTCAGCACCTCTAAGAAAGACACACATAGTACTTACATAGTACTTGGCCATCAAACCAAGGTTTTGAGAAAGACAACGGAATGACTGTAAACCACTTTGGGTTTCACTTTCATGGGAAAAAAGAAAGCCTCAAGGTTTATCTCTCCCCTTAAATGTGAATATGATTGAGGAGTTTATGGCAAAATGTTCTTTATGATTGCTACTTTTTTCCTCATGCTTCCTGCTGTCATATAAATTAGGCTTATGACCAGGCTCTGTTTTAATTAACTCGGATATTTGATTCTATGGGTTGGCTTGGGATTAACATACAATTGTGAGGTTGTAGAGTTGTGCCACCCTGAAACAGATGCTGAAGGACTTTATACCTGAATGTGGAAAAAGAATCAGACATTACCCCAAATGTAGATAAAAATATTAATATATCCAAATACATTCAAATGATAGTTTGAATGCCCCACCACAACATGCTACCTTTTGTCAGCTAATTAATATCAATCAGCCTGCCAAATGCTGGCCAAAGAAAGCTGAATTGTGAAGTACTCGGCAGGTGCAAATGAGAAATTCTGCACATTCTAGAACCTTTTTCTAGGTTTAAAGTTAGATTGCCCACTGCAGAGCAGGACTAACTTTGAGTAACAACCCCTGAAAAGCAATACACTATACACAAGCTCAATGAAAGGTGATTATTATTTAATGATTCACTTTTAAGATTTAGGGTCTCATTTCTTCCTTTCAAAGGCCACACTTAAAAGTACACTGCATTATTAGAGAGGCACAAAAACTTTCAACCCAAAATCGAGAAAAAACATTGCTTTGTGATGATAATTTACGCTATGACTTTTAAAAGGCAGCAGACAGACAGAAGATAAGAACATACATTCCAGGTATTTCAGTATGAACAACACTCCAAAAGAGTTCCAAATAAACTGTCATGTGCCACTTGACATCGGGACACACAGCTTTCCCTAAGCCAGCATCCTTTTGTGACCTCAAAGACATAATCTGATCATAATTTTCACCTAGAAATGCTTTCACTGGGGTATTTGATGTTGGGATGTTTGCTCAAACGACTTTCTTGAGAATGTCAATATGTGTTTAGATGGAATGTAAAGACCAATAAATTGTTCCACTTTTGCTGATGCTGAGTCCTGAAAACATTAAATCTACGGATACACATCTCTGATAAGATCTAGTTAGAATTCTGCAAGTGTGAGAACACGCCTAATGTGCTGGCAAAGGTCAGGAAAAGAACAGGAAGTGGGAAACATTTTTATAACGCACAAAGGATAACAAGATTTGTTTAATCATAAGAATTTGTAAGTTTATTTCTAATGGCATTACAAACTATCACAGATAACACTCTCACAGGTAAAGTTGTTCAGTGAGGAGCTCTCATCTACGGATGGCAGAAAGGTGCTTCAACTTCCTTATACTTGGTTAACACTTTCAACAAACTGTTTAAGGCTCTTTCTTTTGTATCCAAAAATGACTGCCGTTCAGGGTGATTCTTAGAAAAACCAGCTCAGAAGCAGAAAACTAGGGCTTTACTAGTCACCAAATACCCCTAAAATATATGCAGAGGGTGCCAAAAAAAGATATACACATTTTAAGAAAAGAAAAAACAGTATTAAAATTGTAATACTCAATATACACCGATAACAAAAGACGAATACAAGTCATGTGTATACATGTTTTTGCACTCTCGGTATATATTCCAAATCCTTTTCCATTAAAAAAATAACTGTACAGATGTAACACATGAAGTCTAACGGCCTTTTACAAAAGTTAATATGAGTTTACACTAATCACACATTCTTTGGCCAAATTCCTTTTGATACAAAAAAGATAGCTGACCTTTATATATTTATTAAATATATATAATTTATAATCTCGAGACAAAAAAGCAGAAAAAAGTTAACTGGCCCAAAGATAGCTGCACATATAACATCAACCTCTTAAGGTCAGCGTCCTTTTTCTCCAACGCAATGCCAGTTCTAAATGACAGATGTTGATCTAGCACAACCTAAATGGTCTAGCTCTACTGATGCTAACATAGGTTGCAAACAATAAATTTTACTATCATCTTTTGAGACCTCAGGTGTACTTATCCAAGCAGAATTCAAAATAAGACGGTAGAGGTCCAGGTATGCACACTATGAATGAATGGACAGCCTCATGTAAAGAAGAAAATCACATACATAATACCAATACACATTCCTTGATCTTAAGGCTCTTTGGATAACCCTATGCAAAACTCAGATTCCCCTATTATCATGCTTTTTTCTCCTCTGGTAGAGTGCTTTCTTCTCTCCTTCCTCCGATACACTGTAAGTCCCGATAAGAAGACTCTGAACTACCTTGAAACACAGGCCCAACACATTACTGTGATTCCTATAGGCTAACTGTGTGGCGCTCATGAACTTAAGACCATTTCTAAACTGCACTCAATGTGTACTGGCTCAGCAGGATAGGCTGCCTGGAGGCAGGAAACAAATGAAAAGGTGATAAGCAGGCAAGCCAGGGTAAAATATAATTTCATTTTACAGCCCAGAAAAGAGACTCCCTGCAAATCTACATGCCTAGTCTCTATGTCCTTATTTGTAAAACAAGGCTAATAATTCTGAGTACTCTCTGAAGAACGTCATACAGATAGGCTAATTAATAATAACAAAGAAGCAGGAAAATGCAAAATTCTTTTAAAATGTTAACGGACAACAGGTTTCCCTGCAGGTAAGGTGCAGTAATTTATTTCTAGTTCTTTCCTTCAACTCCCCTCCATCAGCTCTGTAAGGCTAACTAACCCAGAGCTATGAATTCAGAGCAAAGTATTTCCAATACTTATCAAGCTGGCCAAAAGTCAAGTTCTTCAGCAATCAGATCCCTGGGGTAATTAAAATATATGGAAAAGAAAAAAGGAATTAATTGAACAAACCCAGTCTGCCAAATGTCTAAATAAGACTAGCTGGTAATAGGTTCCACAGCAAAAGAAGTTACACAGCAGTCAGGATAAGGACAGAAGCAAGTCACAGCCACTGCTCTGAGGTAGTGATCTCTAAAGAAATTAATGGATACGCTCAGGGAAACAAAAGGAAATCAACCCCTCCGGTCATTTCTTGAAACAAGTTACGCATGAACTAAGCCTCCAGCACATTCAGCCCCTTAGAGCTGGTGATACTCCACATGGTTAGTTTGCAAAGATGGGGGCAAAGCACTGTGCTCAGCTGCAGCGTGCAACACAGATTTACACACTCATCTCCTTTCTCACGTGTGCAAGTTGGCAGGTTCTATAACGGGAATAAAGTGAGAGAGTAAACCTAATGCAACTCAAATTCCACTATTTTTGGACCATCAAGATGGTAACTTTGTAGGAAGAGAACAAAACCTCAATAAAACCAACCTGCAATAAAGCTTGATCATTCTGTTGTTGTATGCTGGCTAAACATTTATAAAGTTGCTAGTTTATTGTACAATCCCTGATGAGCAATGCAGAGGTACAGCCTATGAATAAGAACAAAGATGATTTATCTACATACTAACCCACTGGAGAGTTTATCTGATTTTGATTACACTTCTCCTTTTATGCAGCCACTCAAGATAGCTCCAGCAAGAGAAAACTGTTTATAGAAGATGGTCCTAAACCAGGCTACCTATGTGCTTCAGAAAGGTCATTTGGTCTTAAAAGTACAGCGTTGAATATTAAAATATGCAAAGGTAAACGAAAAGAAACATTGATACCCGTTTGACCTTTTTCTCCTGACAGTCCCGGAATCCATGGCTAGTATCATTATTCTACGAAAATATATAGAACTCACATATGCTGGACTAAAAAAAAAATTGGGAAAGCAATATAACATTCCCGTACAATATGTCCACTCTGGTGTCACACTGATTTAGGTTCACATCTTAAGCTTTGACATCTGGCAGCCATGTTGTAAAACGTGACAGAGCATTGAAATGTAGGTGAGATGAGATGGTAACAGAGCTTAGAACAAAACAATCCTAACCAGTAATTTTGAATAAACTCACTTACTAGGATTCTTGCTAAGGCTGGACTCAGCAAGGACAGACACATAGGCCCAAAGTCAAGGCCTAGCTGGGAAACGGGCTCAGAGGAACCTAACTCAAGTTTGGTCAAGAAGAGTTTTTGTCAAACCCAAGCGTAAACAAGTCCCTGAATGAGAACAAGAGTCGCTGTCCTTGATTTCAAGCAACGGTGAGTATTTTTTCAGTAAATACGAGGTTGTTGTGCAAGTCTCTTAAGGCAGCCCCCAAGCTCTGGTGTTCACACCCTTGTGTGACCCTCTCCCCTGAATGCTGGATGCTTGCTTCCAGCCATGGAGAATACGGCAAAGGTAATACGATGTACACAATTAAGTGCACGTTCATCTTGCCAGGAGACTTGCTCCTCCTTTCTAGATGGATGAAGCAAGTCATCATGTTGGGGGAAGTCCACATGGAAAACAAACTGTGGCCAACAGGTGGCAGGAGCTGAGGGTGGCCTCCAGATGCTAGCCAGCAAGAAATCGAAGCCCTGAGTCCCAGCACTGCAAGGAAATCATTTCTGCCAACAACCCGAGTTTGGAAGTGGAGACTTCCTGAGTTGAATCTCCAATGAGAACCCAGGCCCGGCCCACGTCTTGATTGAACCCTGATGAGACCCTAAGTAGGAGACCCAGTGAACCCACACCTGAACACCTTCCCCACAGAAACTGGGGGATAATAAATGTGTGCTATTTTACACACAAAATATACAACAAGGAGTAGCTGTCCTTCTAAAGACCATGCGGCTCACTGCATGCATTTGGGGACAGGCACACTGACAGCTATGGGTGGTCCCCTCTCACGCTCTGTCCAAGTCGGTTGTAATAACGCCACTTCATGTTCATATAGATGTTACACTTAATAAACCATGGTTACATTCATTTCTATCAATTGATATTATCAATAGAAACGACTGTTGCCTAAATGAAGACTTTCTGTACACGCAGATATAAAAATAATTTAAACTAAAGTTGTAGAACTATTAGAACTGAATTTTATTTATATGCTAGAATTCTAATAACATATTTCTTTCTCTAAGTTCCTTCTAGCTATAAGAACATCACCCTTTATTGTCTATCAATATAGCAAAGGAATTACAAAAGGCAAAGAGAAAGACTCAAAAGAAATTTCAAGGGGCCAGCCAAGTGGCTCATTGGTTAAGAGTTGGCTTAGGAGCGCGAACTCTGTGCAGCAGGGCCACCGGTTCAGATCCCACATGGGCCAGTGATGCTGCGCCCTCTACAGCTAAGAAGGTGAACAACAGCTTGGCCTGGAGGTGCGATGCTGTGAGGCGATGGCGACGGCGACAGCGTAGGCTGCAGTGGTGCCACAGTTGGCTGTCGTAAGCTACTATGAGTGGCCGGCAGCCAGTGTGAGCAGCCGTCCAACGGCCGGCAACCGATTTGCCTCAGCTGGGAACACCGCAATGATAATACCAACATGGGCCAGTGAAGTGGCGTCCTCCACAACTAGACTGAAGAACAAAAGGACAGCAACTCGTCTGTTCCCCTTCCCCGATTCCCCAATGCTGTTCCCTCCCCCAATTCCCCAATAAAATCTTTAAAAAAAAAAGAAATTCAATATACATACCTTCCTTTTACAGCTCAGTAAAAACACAATCTCATAGAACATGGGTAAAAACATATTTTTAATGTGTTAAAGCAACAGAGACACAATTAGTAAGATAATCAGTTGTATTAGTCCACAATGCTCAAAAATTACTAAGCATTGGAACACGTGCCATAAATAGTTTAAGTAGTAGTAAAACCATGATCTTCAAAACTTGTTAGGGTTCTGGGAGGTATTCCACAACGGAGGCAGTACAGAATGGTGCAAGAAAATAGCATGGGACATGGAACAAGCATCTATCCTGGGTTCAAGTGGACTTTCTCCACTAGTGTAGCCAAGTGACTGGATAAATTACTCTTGGCTTCAGTTCCTTCATCTGTGATATAGGTGTAAAAGGAGATAAGTCACATGAAAGAGTTTTACAAGCAGTCGATCATTATAGAAGTATTAACTATATCAGGAACACCAAAGCAGGCTCCTGGCAAGAGATGTTTTTATGAATTATGGACATATTTTATCTTTAAGATCATATATGCCTTGCTTGCAACCCCAGCATCTAACAGTGTCTTGCCCACAGTAGGCACTCAAATATTTGCCAAGTGAGGTAGATGGATGGGTCAATAGGACAGATAATAAATAGTTGCAATTTCTTTTCCTTTTGCTAGCTCTCGATTATAATCCCATTACCCTCTTAGGGTGGCTGTATTTGCCCCAAATGGCAAACAAAAATCAAATTCAGGAAACAGGAAATTATAATGTCAATATCTGTTGGTAATATCTACATTGTTTTACCATGCTCTGAATAGAGAAACCAGAAAAAGGAGAAAGAATTTTATTTTTCACAATTTCCACAGCCTCTCTACTCAATTATTTATTATTGGTCTTATGACTATTACTCCAGATCTTTTCTCTCCTCCTTCATATTTAATATGGATCACTGCCTACATACTAACTTTAAATTACAAAGTTGGTTTTATTGACATTTACTCTGTATACATCATTAAAACTTCACTACCAAATCAATGTTGTATGATTTTAATGTAAAGTTTCTATACCCTCAAAAATCACTGTAAAATCTATCTTAGACAAAATAAAGAGATTACGCCTAACTTTTAACTTTTTTATTCAGTCTCTTATTCAATAAATATTTCTGTGTGCTGGGTACAATGAATAAAGCTGTTGAGTCTTAACAAATGATGCTGGGAAAACTGGATACCTATATGCAAAAGAATAAAACTGGACCCTTACCTAACACCATATGCAAAAAATAACTAAAAATAGATTAAAGACCTAAATGTATGATGTAAAACTATAAAATCCTTAGAAGAAAACATATGGCAAATGTCTCATGACACTGGATTTAGCAATAATTTCTTGCATATGACACCAAAGGCACAGGAAGCAAAAGCACAAATAGGACCTCATTAAAATTTAAGAATTATGTGCATCAAAAAAGTAAAACTGTAACCCACAGAGTGGAATAAAATATTTGCAAATCATATATTTGATATGGGATTATTATCTAGAACATGTACAGAATTCCTAAAACTCAGTAACAAACTGATTCAAATATAAGCAAAGGACTTGAATACGCATTTCTCCAAAAAAGATACACAAATAGCAGCCAATAGGCACATGAAGACACTCAGTATCATTGATCATTAGGGAAATGCAAATCAAAACCATAATGAGATACCAACTCACACTCATTACAATGGCTACTATCAAAACGAAAATAAGTATTGGCAAGGATATGGAGGAATTGGAACCCTGTGTACTGATGGTGGGAATTTTAAATGGTATAGCCAGTGTGCTAAAAAATTAAAACCAGAATTACTGTATGATCCAGCAACACCATTTTGGGTATCTGTACACTGGTGTTCATAGCAGCATTTTCACAATAGCTAGAACATGAAAGCAATCTAAGTGTCCATTGATGGATGAATGGACAAGCAAAATGTAGTGTATACATACAATGAAATATTACTAATCCTTAAAACAGAAGAAAATTCTGACACATGCTACAATATGGATAACCTTGAGTATACTGTGCTCAGTGAAATAAACCAATCATCAAAAGACAAATAATGTACGATTTCACTTATATTAGGTACTTAGAGCATTCAGAATCATAGAGAAAAAAATGTTGGTTTCTAGGGGGTAAAGGGGAAAGGAGAGTTATTGTTTAATAGATACACAGTTTCAATTTTACAAGATGAAAGTTACCAAAATGGGTGGTGATAGCTGCACATTATGAAATGTATTTAATACTACAGAACTGTACACTTAAAAGTGGTTAGAGATAAATTTTATGTGTATTTTACCACATTAAAAAAAATAGGGGGAAAAAAGAATACAGCTGTGCCCAGGATCCAGTCAGAGCCCTGAGACAGCTCCCGGCTGGGCCGAGAAGGATGGTGCCGGTTGGGGCTGTTAGAGCAGGACAGCACATAGGACTTTAGGGAGTCCACAACAGTGGTCCCTAATCCTTCTGTGGAGGTTCAGCAACTGTCTCCCAGAAAGCTTGACATCAAAGTTGAGAAGTAAAAGATAAATGAGTGTTTTCCAGGGAAGGAGGGGTGAGAAAAGGTATCTTACGCAAAGGGTACAGTAAAGGGGAAAGTTTGCAGCCAAGAAATAGGACACCATCAAGGAACTAAAGTGAGATGTAAAGCTGCCAAGGCCACACTCGAGGAAGGCCTGCGTGCCACGTCCACATTCAGGGAACGCCTGCGTGCCACGTCCACATTCAGGGAACGCCTGCGTGTCACATCACAGAGTTCGGACTTACCTTTCAGGGTTTGGGTGTTAAGGAGGGACGGGTCATTTAGAAAGAGGATCCCAGGCACAACGTGAAGAGTAAATCAGAACAGGATTAGGTCATTTAACAGGCTACTTACAGAGACCTGGAGGAGCGGGGAAGAGAATGGTACCTTAAACAAAAAAACACAGCCTTGCAGAGAGAGAAATGAGAGGGTTTTAGAGATGTTGAGATGAAATTGTTAGACTTTAATGATTGATGCGGGACGTTTTTGACGTGGAGCACCTGGAATGGTGATATCCAGAAGCCACCGAGGTGGAAAGGACAGCCAGCTTGCCACCCTGCACTGAGTTCAGTAAAGATGCAGGACTCAATACATAATGTGGGCCTCACTTTAATGACCAATCACTCTAATAGGACAAATTCATTTCTTTAACACTGACAACCCATGAAGAGGTTTAGTACTTGAGTTCCAGGTCAGATGTGATGGACTGCCAGTAGCCTTTCCACAAACACGGTGGGATCACAGTAAGTAGGAGAAAAAGATACTTAAGAAGCAAGAGTAGAGACCACAGCCCTTTAAAGATCCCAAACACTCCCCAATTTCTCCAGATGAGAAACGCTAAAGATAACATGTGTGTATGTGTGTGTGTGCGCGAGTGTGTGCGTGTGTGTGTGTGCGTGTGTGTGTGTGTGTGTCTCCATCCTATGAATAAAAAGACTTCTCCCCTGGTTCAAAGAAATATTCATTGTGTGTGTGTGTGTGTGTGTGTGTGTGTGTGTGTGTGTGTATCTCCATTCTATGAATAAAAAGACTTCTCCCCTGGTTCAAAGAAATATTCATTAGTGTCTTGCTACTCAAACTGTGGCCCAAGCAGCACTGGAATCATGGGACAGCTTGCAAGAAATGCAAATTATCTGTCCCCGCCCTACAACTACTGAATAAAAGTCCACATGTTAAGATCGACAGGCGATTCATATGAATGTGAAAACTGGAGCAGCACTTAAGTAGGGGACTTGTCCATAAGTCACCTCTCAAAAGCTAAAATGAAACCGCCAGCAATCCTGCCCACATACCTGTTTGAAAAAGTTACACAACAGCCTTCAAATTATGTAACTTACAGAGCAGTCCACACGGTACTTAACGGCAATTAGCAGGAACCAGAAAGGAACCTCACGATTGCCTGTACTCAATAGGCCAGATACTTAAGCAAAACTAACAGAATTATGATTTGTTCCTGGTTTAAATACTTTCCAGAGGGGAAAAAAAAATTCATTTGTACTACATATTTCTTTAGAAGAGAAGCAGATAACTTACATACTTACAGCACATCCCCATGTATCTAGTTTCCCAAAGGGTTTTGCAAAGCCCTTAATTACATACTAGTCTGAAACAACTGTTTCATTAGCTAATTTGCTGCCCACCCACTTTTGTCAGGTGAAGATGTGTTGCCACGGCTCTTAGCGGAGGCACACTTAATGTGTTTTGGGTAGTGATTTGCTTAAAAGGAGTAATTAATATTCTAGTTCGAAAATAAACACTGCACCGATTTAAAATAGCGCATTCAGGAACAGATGAAAAGGTTGAAGAAACTAAACTTATCTCAAAATTTAGACAAAAGAAGGCATGGAAAAATCACTATATACTACAGAATATCTTTAGTTCTTTAAAAAATCTTCAATGAAAAAGATTCAGACTGATGATTTCTCCTCTAATTATTAAAGAACATAAAACACTGTCCATAAACATAAAATCTGTTAAGAACAGATTTTAGTGCAACTTAAATCACTGAAAGGTCAAACAACTGATTTAATGGGAAAAAGAAAACAGACACTTCCTTAAATTTGGATCAATATTAGTACAAAAGCCACTAAATGAGATTTCATCTCTTCCGACTACCCAATCAAAATACACAGGCCCTCTGGCATCAACGTATACAAATGGCGATGGGAACCAGTGTTGTTAGGCACCCCAGAGTGGTACTAAAAGTGATGCAACTCTTCCAGTTGGTTGAAGAAAAACAACAAAAAAACTTGAAAGCCATTTTTATAACTTTCACTGCTTTTTGCACAACCAGTTAAGAGCCTGACTGCAACTAAATCTATGGCGACAAACAGCTCCTCAGACCACACTCCTCAGAAGGCTCACACCTCCTCGTTTTCTGTATCCCATTTTATTCTATATATGTTTTACTCCCCGCATCTGCTCTTCCTCCCTTCCTTTTTATTTCTCCATTACACAATTAATTCCCCAGAACACCCACTCATCTTCCGATCTATAGCCCACCTATGTTTATATTCATCTTCTCATTATAGAGTTGCCACCAGGTGACACTAAACAGGGGAACAAGACCTCTCAGAGGGGAGGCGGAAGGGAAGGAGGGCCTCAGGCAAACCTTAGATACTTGTTATGGCCGGCGAGCACTAAAGCTGAGAGAACGAGGTCAAAAGTGATGCCTCAAAGAGATCTGGCTTTTATTCCTAAAATGATAAAATGAGAAAGAAAAAAGTAAGAAACCATAAACTAGATTTCAGTAATCTGACAGTAACATGCTGTGTATAAAAAAAGAAAGAAAGAAAGAAAGAAACAAACAAACAAACAAACAAAGAAAAAAAAAATTCCTAGGAAGAAAACTGGAGGAGAGAGCATTACAAAAGCACAATCTTGAGTCATTATAGTGACTCCCAAACTGGTTACATACAGATACCAGGAAGTACCTATTAAATCATTGCATGCAAATTAACCAATACCAAGTGAGCAGAGGCCCAGAATGTAGAAATGTAGTTATAGTAGGCTATTGATAAGTATCTACCAAATAAATACTCACTATATTATTGTCAACTCTTCCATTAGATTGCACGTAAAATAATCAAGAAAAACTCAAGTCTTCAATCTCTAGATCCAGGGTCTTCAAGTAATTGGATTTACAAATTTTAGGACCAAGCCTAGTCCAAGGTCTCATCATTGATGTTTGATCAACCATAACAATCTTCTAACTGCTTTTCCTGCCTCTGGTCACCCCATTTTGCTCACGTATCTTCAGAGTCACGAACCTCTGCACCCACAGCCCCAACTGTCCTGAGTGTAAACTGAAAATGCACAGAAAAGCACTGAGCACTATGTCTAATACAGAGATGGCATTCAGCATCAGTTTACTATGAATCCTTAGCTGTCGTTCCAGCTCCTCAAAAATCTGGTGCCTACCTACCTCTCAGATGTGAATGTCCGTTCAGGAACAAGCCTCTCCAAAGTGGGATGCTCCCTGCCATGGGAACGTGCCATGTGTAAGACATCTCTTATTGCTTAGCATACACGCCACTCTGCCCCACCTCCTTTTCCCTTCTCTTAATTCAATCTTACTCTTCTGACCAAGCTCCCTAGCCCCAGAAGCCCCAGCTCGAACCCCGCCCACCTCCATGTGAAGCATTTCTATTAATACAGTGTTGGACCATTTTGTCTGCACCACTCATGAGGGGTGCAGCTCTTTCTGTGACTATTAGGTGCTACTTTAAACCAGTGGGAGAAAATGTCTGGAATGTATAAAAATGAGTTTCATAGCTGAAGCAACATCTCAGCATGAAAACTCATTATGCTCATAATTCGAACTCCACTGATCTTTATATCTCTCGTCTGTAAGACAGGGTCTTGTGCTTAAATGAACTCAACAAGCAAGTGAGAAGAGAGCTTCAGGGACCCTGGTAGCATGCTATTTCTTGACCTGGACGTTGACTATGTGGGTATGTTTAGTTTGTGGAAATATGTGAAAAAAATACACATTTATGATGTATACACATTTTCACATGTATAAAAAATACAAAATAAACTGGTGGAAGTAAGGAAAGTAAAAGAGGAGAGGAAGAGGGCCGGCCGAGTGGCTCAGTTGGTTAAGAACTTGCTCAAGAGTGCGAGCTCTGAGCAACAGCGGTTCAATTCCCAGCCCGAGCTGAGCTGCCACTGAGCTGCCAACAGGTGGCAGGATGGCTCAGCTAAAAAAAGAGGAGAGGAAGAGAAAAACCTAAGATATATAATCTGAACAAGAGAAATAAATTAATTCTCAAATATTAGCCTGGCAGCCCTGTCAGTAGTCCCAGGCACTAGTTACCATCAAGGGTATTTAAGAATTTCCCTTTTAGTGGTTTAAAAGCTATTAATCACCTTCACCCTTTTAACAAGGTGTAGTTTGGCTGAAATCAAAACAGTAACTAAAAACTAAAAATGTCACCATTTCAGAGGATAATTCCAACATAATTTATAGAAATGCCAGGAAGACCAGCTCATTTACATAAATAAAGCACTTTGGAAATGTAAATGGTATGTGAATTCTACATGCTGATGATAATAATGGTTGAGTTATCAATATTGTAACCTTTATAAATATAATTGTAAAAAAATAAGCACCTAAATACTGCTTTCCATTCTCTAATCAGTGTAGAGATACTAATTAAGCCACAGGTCATCCTCTCAAATACATGTAAATCATTCCATTTAGGGAAAATGGAAGGCAAGTCACTAAGTTAGGCGCACAGTGAAAGGAACTAAAGGTACTCCAGTTCTCTTTGGTCTTGAGAACTTCGGCTGAGAATGTGGAAACACACTGCAATAAACAGAGGACAACAAAAACTCAACTTTGTTGTTCCGCTTTCAGCTCCTTCTGTAAACCTTGCTTGATGGAAGAAAGGATTCCTGATGAATGCCTGGAATGGGAGCGTTATTAAAATGAAGATCTGGCCGCACCACACTCTAGCCTACATCAGAAGTCCAAAGCACTGAACAGAACTAAGGCAGCGAGTGTGACATAAAGGGTTGACGTGCATCAAGAGACTAAGATCCTGGATTAAAAGGAACTGTTTGTAATGCCAGGAGGACATAACTAAACTAGGAAAATGCTGATACAACCCCATTTCCTGATAAGACCACGTACCCTCCCTATCCTTACCCTCGTGTTAGAATCTACTACTGAAAAAGGCACCCCAGCGTGAGTATGAGGGGATTGCTGAACTGCGTAAAATAAATCTGTACCGGGAGGTTGTGGCTCATCGTGGCCCCTTATGATGTTCAGATCCCTCTAGTAGGAGACACCCAACACTTTACCTGTGGGAGTTCTGGCCCGGAGGGTCTGCCTAGTGTTCTCTACGTTATTTTTTTCAGATTACAACAAGCATGTTAAGCCCAATACATGAATTAAGATACCATAACAAAGGGAAGCAGACAAAACCAGAACGGGCTACATACATTTTGAAAACAATGGAGACACAGGTCATACGGGTTAAGTGTCTAACTGCAATTAGACAAAGCTGACTTTGAACGGCAGTCTCACCACTTAATAGCAGGGGCAAGTCACTTAACCTCCTTAAATATCACTTTTGTCAGCTATTAGTAACACTAGTGATGGCGTTATCAATGTGGGGACTACATAGGATGTGTGGACAGCACTAAACATAGCGGCACGTGGTAAGTGCTCAGTACATGTTAGATACAATTTTTTTATTATTCGTGGAGACAGTAAATATAGAGAAACAAAAGAGAATGGCGGGGCCAGCCGAGTGGCTCAGTTGGTTAAGAACTCGCTCAAGAGTGCGAGCTCTGGGGCCAGCCGAGTGGGTGCATTGGTTAAAAGCTGGCTTGGGACGCCAGAGGGCCCCGGTTTGGATCCCATATATGAGGGCCAGTGACACTGCCCTCTACAGCTAAGATGCTGAACAACAGCTCAACCTGGAGCTGGGCTGCCATGAGTCGCCGGCGACGGCGTAGGCTGCAGCCCCTGCTGCAGTGGGTTGCCATGGGCTACCGTGTGTAGCCAGCAGCCAGCGTGAGCGGCCAGCAGCCACAGTGAGCGGCCGTCCAGAAGCCGGCGACTGATCTGCCTCGACGGGGAAGAGCGCAATGATGGTGCCAACTTGGGCCAGTGAAGCAATGTCCTCCACAACTAGACTGAAGAACAAAAGGACAGCAACTTGTCTGTTCCCTGTCCCCCAATTCCCCAATAAAAATCTTAAAAAAAAAAAAAAAAGAGTGCGAGCTCTGAGCAACAGGGTCGCAGGTTTGATTCCCAACCCGAGCTGAGCTGCTGCTGAGCTGCCAACAGGTAGCAGAATGGCTCAGCTAAAGAAAAAAAAGAGAGAGAGAGAGAGAATGGTGTATCTGCAGCAGAGAAATGACTAATACAGAGGCCTAGAGGTAGCAAGATGAATTACGAATACTGAAAGATGAAGGGAATAATACATAGGACAGGCTTGAAATAACAGGAAAAATAGCAATATAAGGAAGCATCAAAATATTAATTCTTCATGAAATTACTGAGCAGCTACTATGAAATGACAATATTACTTGACAGAAAAAAACAAAGAAATCATCCTCAGTACGCAAGAGCTAATAATTCCGTCAAAGAGACTGCAACTTTAGGTGACAGGGAGGGGTCAACACACAAGACAATGAAACCAGAGGGTATGTACAGGCCTAGACAGGATGTCTAGATCAGCTCTGCCTGTAGCAGGTCCAGGCTGGTGCAAAGGCTGTTTTGAATCAAGACTTGAGATGGAGAGAACCATGATTGCTGTGACAAAGAGCAAAGTTGCAAGTCAAAGAAATACTTTCGGTTTGCAAATGGACTCCTAAATATATAAAATGCAGGGAAAAGTGAACATCAGCATCTTAGTTTGGATTGCTTTGCTCTCTGAAATAGGGTCGTCGCAAAACCTGTTTTACAACACCAATATGCACAGAGGCAAACTAGAGCTCTTCTACTTGAAAGGAGATGAGGACCTTGAAGGGGCCACTCCACCATGCTAATCTTTCCAGTTTGAAGTGGAGGCCTTGCTTTATTTCACAGGAAAGTGACAGTCACCTAAAGAACCAGAACTCCCAAGAGGAAGCCTGTTCCCTAAGGTATTAGGCTGACTAAATGGAGGGAGGGAGGGAGGGAAGGAGGGAGGGGGAGGGAATGAAGGCAAAGCTGGGGCTAGAACTGGGTTCTCAGTTTACACTCTGATTTGCACTCGGGACCCGACTGGCCATGTAACAATCCTCTTGGGTACCTTCTTAACGATGACATATTTAGCTGTAAAAAGTCACAAGAACAGTCACTTAAAATCATTCTTTTAAAAATCTTCCTATTGAATAGAAAAGATAATAAATATTGAAAGCAGACAAGGGTTCAAAGCCTGTCCCGACCATGCCCCAATCATGAGCTTGGACAGTGTCATCCTGTGAGCATGGGAATAATACCACTAAGCTCTCTGCGTGCTGTGAGGGTTGAAGGCAAGAATGCATTCAAGGCTTGGCCTAGACTCATCAGCACAAGTGAGTGTGAGTGCCAAAGGTCCCGAAAGGAACACCGGCATTTCCTTCTTACAGGCTGGTGTCTAATTCCTGGTTCTGAACATCAGAAGGCGTGTTCAACACAGGTGGCAGCGCCCCATCCTCCTGGAGTTTCTCAATCAGGAAGTCTGGGAGGGAGCCCTAGAATTTGTGCTTTTAACTAGTTCCCAAGTGATGCTGATGACGCTCTGAACCACTGGTCTAAAGTCATTCCGGTGCCAGTGTCAACCCTGAGAAATGTTTATGATAAGGTGAAGCAATGAACCTCTTCCAGAGTCACAAAAGGCTAACATTAAAATATACATATATATATATATATATATACACACACACACACACACACACACACACACACAATTGTTTGCTATGTACATATGCAATAAAGGAAAAAGAAAAAGAAAAGCATCTGCTGAGTTGGGAGCTAAATAATCCCTGAAGACAAAGTTTTGGTTGCCCCCCACCATCAACCCCCACCTCCTGGCACCCTTTTCCATAAAATGTTATCATAGGTTTATTCTTTACAAATCCCAAGCGATTCATGTCAGGTTAAATCCCTACAGAAATACAGGCAAAATGAACAGATGGCTTTTTCCTTTCTAAATACGTGTGCGTTAAATATATATATATTTTTTTTACTTGAGCAGTAAAACTCACTGCCTCCAGAGTCACCGAGAGGCTACAAACAAATAATCTCAGTGTATTCATAACCACGACAGCTCTGGGGCCCTAGTCACGCACTCCTTTACTTCTGTGAACTGCTCAGACCCGACCCCATCCCAGCTGGCCACGGGTGAAGGAAGACAGAGTAGCTAGAAAGTCAAGGGCAGAACAGATAGAAAAGAGGAGGGTTTTCCCAAGCTCGTCTGCCTGCCTCCAGGTTTTTAGTTTGTTAAAGAAAAGGGTATGGTTCTTCACTGAACGTCCTTTCCCATCTCTCTCGTCTGATGATTAATGATCCCCGAAGAAGATCAACAGCACTTCACACATACTGGAATGGTGTTTATATGAACGAGGAGGAAAATTATAAGTATTTTATATTAAAAATGCAAACTTTCTTGAAAGTGAGCACTTTATATGGCCCTATTTCACTTTAAGAATTTCACCTTTACCCTTCCACAAGTAAATGGATGTTTCATCATCTCCAACTGCTACTAGTTAAAAAAAAAAAAAAAGGCAAAAGTACTGCTTTTTGACCAGCAACAATAACATAAAGACTTGGTGACCACACAAAACGATACTAATTACCAGAGACTAGCTGGGCATCCTCGAATTGAGGCTCTCAGGAGTAATTTACTACCATAAACTGACTCGATTACAGCAACTTTAATTTCATATGCTTGTAGTTCCTTTTTTCCATCTTTTTTCTCCTTGTCACTTTGCTGGTCTTTAAAAGGGACACTGTCGGGCACTTTTGGCACAATTTTTATGCTAGATTTGTAACATTCCCTTGAAGCTTGAAATTAAATTTTCTTTCTCCCACCAATTTAGTCCCTTCCCATTTGGCAAACATCTTTCTTGATTCTTGCATCTCTAATGGAGCTGAAAATTAAAGACTTTTTCGTTTAATTCTTTGATTATGCAAAAGAATCATCAATGGTGTTGGCACGGTTCCCTCTGTACAGGTCGGGACTGTTTCTATAGCACCTCATCTCCCAGAGGCCCACAGAACACTTCACCAACTGTACTCGGAGGAAACACCTCCACACCTCTCACCCATAGCTGCCCCTCTGGTGAAATGCACGCTCTGATTAAACAGCACTTCCTCAAAAGAATTGCATAACAGAAGCTCTGATGATTCCAAAGAAAGACTTAACACTTTAAAAAGGTAATTGCACACGAAAGATGTCACTGAAAGAAGTGGATTTAATTTACAACAAGTGCAGTTCACTTATCGCAAGATGGGAAGGAAAATTTGTTTAATAAGCAGAAAATCAAAATGAAAAAAATCAAATCTAAAAATCTCTTTTTTTTCCCCCAAAGAACGAAGGACAATTTTGTACATTCTAATTTAACCTGCAATCAAATTTTTCACCCTTCTTCCAAACTATTGTCACACCCACGATGAAAATGATGGCGATAAATGAGTGTCAGTGATCCAGTAACAACACCTACTGTGATGCTCTCAATTTCACCGGTTTCTCTTGCCAGCATTATTTCGTGCCCCTCATCTGGGACCCTGAGCTCATCTGCCTGGACATCAGAAACCCAGGGATGACCTAACTGCCCTCCGGTATAAGAGAAAACAGCATGGACGGGTCTCCTGGGAACTACAGCAAACCTTCCCAGTGTTATGATTCCTCTGCTTCATGGCTTTTAACTCTACAAAATTCATCACATTTACACGGCATTTAAAACTCAACTTAAATCAACCAATCAATAGATATGTTTTGGATATCTACTACTCATTCATTCAAGAAGTATTTAGTAAGTACATACTGCACATAAGAAGCTGGGCCAAATGCTGGGGCTGGGAGGAGCCTCAATTAACAACTGAAAGTGCAAAAGCACTGTGAGAAATTTACAGACAAGTAAGAAACGGTCCTCCAGAGGACTTTTATCTGATTGAAAAGGTAAGATGTAGATTCCGCAGAGGAAGAAAAATATACCTATGAGATATGTCAAATGAGTAATAAATATGAAAAGTGCAACGAGTTCTTGAAAGGAAATGATCAATGAATGCTTCATAGATGTGATAAGACAGAGCAGATTGCAGCACCTCGGAGAAGGTCTTCAAGGATGGAGCAATGACAGTGGAAGACGTGCGGTACAAACAAAAGGACCGGTGTGAGAAAGAACAGTCATATTTAGAGGATAGAGAGAGACTAATTTAATTGGAACACGGCATTTCTATAGGAATAGAGTACAACGAAGCACTGAGAAATAGGCTTTGTCTAAATGGTGGAGGCATTTGAATGCCAAACCAAGAAAATCTTATCCAACAAACTCATTCATTACAGGGAAACACAGACTATTTATAACGACCCTAAAATTTAGTTTGCATTTTCAGTGTACTTCTTTGATGATACAAACACTGGCCCACACACTACCCCCAGACCATAAGGGGTCCAGCTTTCATTCAGGAGCCCCTTCCCATCCAGGAACCTGAAATTATCGCATTTCTACAGGAGACAGGAAGGTCTACTGTCACCTAGCCTGCTGAACATCCTTATCCTTAAAGTAAACTCCTGGGAGCAGGGGAGAAGGACTGGCGTTATCCCCTGCACCTCTTCTGTTCCCAAAGCACCCCGGAGGGGCAGGCTTGCAACCTTGTTGGGTTATTAATATGTCTCTTAAGACTCTGACCCCATACACACCAGTCCACTCTTATCAAATCCACCCGTCTTCACTAAAGGAACCTACTGACCCTGCTAGTGCCGCATCCCGCACAGAGGGGAGACATTCTCTAAAATCACGGGGGATGGTGCAGGGTCACCTTCAGGTCAGCGAAGCTCCTCTTTAGCCTGTGTCAGTCAGCAGAGCATCTAACATGCGCCTGGGTTTACGAAAACATGAGATTGTATTTCTTCCTGATCACAGCAGGTGTACAGATCATCAACAAGGGACCAGAAACGGAAAAGAAATGGAAGAGCCTACAGGGAGAGCCAGCCTGTTTCCCTACTGACACACATTCAATTCTGTCAGGATCCAATGCCCGGTGGAACTCAACTCCATTTTCCTAGGGGACTATCCTGTGGTCCAATTGTTGTCACTAGAGAAATGGCCCCTGACATTCACCTGACGCTCTGCAACGTTCTTTATGCTGTGCTCACCTGCGCCATTGTGGAAAGTAAATCATTCCTTTATTTCATACTTGAATTTTTAAAAATTTAACTAGAAAGTCTCCCCCTCGTTGGTCCCAATGCATTTGCATTTGAGCTGCCAATCAAAAGCATCTGACCTACATTATCGATCACTATTGAGTACTTGCTTTCCCGGCGTAGCAGGCATTGCCAGGTTTGTTGATTCCTGGATAAAAACACTGTGGACAAGAAACAAGTATTTGCTTAATTTTGGTTTGGAGCCCCTTTCCGACCATCAGCGATCTGCGAAAATGCATGAGTAACCCCTCAAAAAGTTTCCTTTCTTAAATCGACGCCAACACCTGAGGAGTGCCAACTCTGAGTGACTAACTTCGCAGGGATGATCTTTCTAGAGTATCCTCCTCTTTGAAAAGGTTAAACATCTCTTCGCTTCCATGCCTGTTCCTACACATGCCAGCTTTTCCCAAAAGCACTGCAACTCGCCTCGTCTGAAGTCCTTCATCACCACAGGCGCCCCGCTGGGGACTCCCACCCAGCTGCCTGTCATCCCGGGGCACCCGTGTGCAGAACTGCAGAGACCGGGATGATGGACTCCAGATCCGTGATGCGATGCCGTCCTGTGCATCACAGCCCAAAATAGTGCTGGCCTTTTCCACTGCCATATCACGTTGCTGACACATATCTAATGTGCTGTCATTTATCACCCCCGTGAGACTGGCTGTGTCGTGCTGAGCTTTCGTCATCTGTTGTGTGTAGTTCACTTGGCGGCAGCCCTTGTCTTCCTTAGATGGAATCATATCTCAAGCGGCGAATTCTGTTGTGGCTCACGTTCTATTTTCAAAATCCTTCAAACCTTGTAGGTAGTTAATTTAAAAGGGCTCATGCCATTCACTAGTGCGACACAATGCTTTGGCAACACTAACAAAATACTCTGGGAAGCTGAAAACTAAAAAAAAAAAAAAAATCTGCACCTTTGAAAGCTGTAAAATTTCTTATATGATCTTATGAAGGATGAACACCATTTAAATGATTTTTGAAGTCTATTCTCCTGTGAAGAAGTGCCCATTGCCTTTTCCAACACTTGCTTATATTATAGGCATAGATTTGGCAGGAAACATTTATTTTGTCCATTCTTCTACAACTAGGAAGAAGTATACATAAAGCATACGTGGGTAGGTACGATGCTGCTAAACAGTTTAAGATCTCTGAATAACACATTTTCTTAAGATCCTTCAAGTTAGGAAGAGCTTTTCTAGGACTATATACAGTCTCGGTGGCTTCCCATTAACCACATTCCTTGGAGTTCTGAGGGACGTAATGATGAACAAGCAGTAGAGGGTCTCAAGACACCGCTGTCTGCCCTCACTCACCCGTTCGCAGTCATGGCGTAGGTCAGGCTGGCTGATACGGGGATGAAGAGGGAGATAATATCAAGTCATCTCAACTCCAAGGTCTTTTCCCTACGGCTGACCCAACGTACTTTTTGTCCTACTTGCTCTGCTTCTTCACTTTCGTCCAAGCTCACTTGCAGACCTGTTAACACAGGCGTTCATTTCTTCTTCAAGCTGTCTGTCCCTATCCCTCAAGGAATCACCAGCTTTAGAAAGCCAACACCCGCCCCTCACCTGAACAGAACCTGGGTCCTGCTCAAAAATTTGCTATCACATCAGCCACTCAGGATTAAAAAATTCAAAAGCAGAGAAAGGCAAAATGTGGCATGACTACAAGAAACACCAGTCTCTAGGGACTGTCTAATATGCTCCTGGTGGCCACTACGGAGAGCTGACTGAGCTGATGAACTACTAAAGGAAGGCAGTCCTCGCTTCACTCCTACACTCACGCAACTCGAAAGGATATTCTGCCCACACCTCAAATTCGACAGGAACAAAGAGCCATCTTCCTGATCTTAATTCCCAGCCACCCAGGCTCAAAACTTCACCCTGGCTGTGACTCTCCATTTCTTCGAGTCAAGGTTAAAACATTTCAAAAACTCACTCTTCTTTCAAAATACCAGTTCTCCTTTTCACTGTCCCTACCCTAGCCTAGCCTTTCCCTCTTTAATTGAACATGCCTTACCATTATCTCTCCATGTATTTTCTTCCCCACCAATTCATTCTGCACCTTGCTGCCAGATAAATAATCCTAAAAATATTTTCACCATTTTACTCCTCAATCAGAACAGGATAATATCAGGTAGGCTGAGTGGCACGTTTGTTAGGAGTTGGCTTGGGAGCACGAGCTCTGAGCAGCAGGGCCCCGGTTTGGATCTCACATTGAGGGCCAGTGACACTGCCCTCCACAGCTAAGATGATGAACAACAGCTCAACCTGGAGCTGGGCTGCCGTGAGTCGCCGGCAACGGCGTAGGCTGCAGCCCCTGCTGCAGTGGGCTGCCGTGAGCTATGTGAGAGGCTGGCAGCCAGTGTGAGCGGCTGTCCAGTGACCAGCAACTGATCTGCCTCAGCCGGGAAAAGTATAATGATCACAATACCAACTTGGGCCAGTGAAGTGACGTCCTCCACAACTAGACTGAAGAACAAAAGGACAGCAACTTGTCTGTTCCCCTTCCCCGATTCCTCAATGCTGTTCCCTTCCCCCAATCCCCAATAAATTTTTGTTTTTTAAAAAGCATAGTATCGACCATCATCTATGAGGTAATCATGCCACCCCAAATCAACTTAAATGTGATTAAACATCTAGACCCAAGATACAGGCCAATAATAAATAGTAAATGACACTATGGAGAATCAATCAACAAAATCCAGAACGAGGGAAGTTCTATAAGACAAATTATTTGGTTGCTTCAATAAATAAATTTCAAAGGGTAAAAAAAAATAGAGATGGAGGACAACTTACAGATTAGAAGAGTCTTAAGAAACTTACCAAACTGCAATATTTAAACCCTGTTTGGAGCCTATTCAAACAAACTGTAAAAAATATATAATTACAACATTTGACACAATTTGAAATGTGAACACTGGCTATCTGATAATAGGGAAATTGTTTTCAGGTACAATTAAGTGTTTTAAAGTGTCCTTATTTTTTAGAGATTCATACTGGAATATCGATGAAACAATACAATTTCTAGGATTTTATTCAAAATAAAGGAAAGGGAAACAAGTAGGGATAGATATGAAACAACATGACCATAAATTGATAACTCCTGAAACTGGTGAAGTTGGATGATGAGTATATGGGGGGTCATTAGACATGTCTGCGTATTCTGAACATGTTTGAAATTTTCTAGACTAAAAAAAAAACTTAATGGTCTACTATCAAAAGGCAAGTCAAAATTGCTCAATATCTTATTCAAAGATCTCCCTGTCATCTAAAATTACTCAATCTGATTTTTTATAACACTTTCTAAGAAAACCAACCAACCAAAAAAATGCATTCTCTCCAACTTTCAATAATCCTACTCATATTATGTGTTCAATCTTAACTATTGGGTTGTCAGAAAAGTCATGACGTATTTTTTCTGTTTTTCGTTGCAAAAATGTGTCATGACTTTTCTGACAACCCAATATAGTAAATGCACAAGTTCCACTTTGTCCATGAACTCAACCACTGTAGCCCACCCTGCCGCCTTCTTTCTCTGCTTTTCTCTAGCACTTGTGTTCACACTGAACATTTTTCTATGGGACCCTAATCCGCTGCATATTTTTCCTGATTTATGTTTTTGTCTCCCTCAAGGTTAAAATAATTTCATGAATTCCTTTTGTATGAACATGTTAAAAGAGAAACATTTTTTCACATCAGTAAAAAAATATAAATGAATATAATTTAGAAAATTCATACAATAAATAGGGGCGGGGAAGAAGCAACATAAGAAAACTCCCTTTCTTATTAGCAGAATAATTATAAACGTTAATTGTTTCCAGTGCAAAAAAATGTTGGATGATAAAATGTATTTGTCAATGCTCTTAACTATTCAAGTCAAAACCAGGGATTACCTGTTTGCGGTCGTTGGACTACTGCCCTAAATAAAGTTGACCAAAATCTGTAAATGGAGATCAGTTATAGCGCAATCATTTAGTTTTTCTTTTCCCTCTAAAGTGTGTGTATATTAAAGCATTTTCCCATCTTTCTGGAGTTTCAACTATTTGCTATGTATCGCAGAAACAGGTACTCTCCTAAACATGCTACAGGGATCTGTTTTCCAAATTAAACTAAATTCACTTTTTGTAAATTACTAACATCCCTTAAACTGCCTTTAATGCTCTTGGTTTTATTATTATTATTATTATTATTATTATTATTATTATTATTATTTTATTTTTTTATTTTATTTTTGCTCTTGGTTTTAATATAGCCAGACCTATAATACTCACCAATCCTAGCTCTTAACCGAATTGCGCCTTAGAATCAGCAGGACTCCTACTGAAGGAGGCTCTCCAGATGCAGGGTCCACAGGGAATTTTGACTGTACACCTCCATTTTAAGACAGTAAAGATGACAAAACTAAGCTGGACCACGGCACAGAGTAACAGAATCCAAAAGATTTCATTAACGAGATTACACATATGTTTGAAACACAGGAAATCAGGGGATTCAATAGGTCACAGCACACTGTCTCTGGCCTTTGCATCGGTCTTGTCACCTCTTAGCCATGACAAATGCGTCCTGCAGAGCACGGCAGGTTCACGGCAAACTCTTCTTTGAGTATCTCTTTCATTAGCAGAACGCATTCAAATCATGAAGATCTTACCAGCTGAGATAAAAAGAAATACTATAACAGCAGGTTCTACATCACCTTTCACCTCCAAAGGTTTAAGGTCAAGGGCATAAAACATTAATATCCTGCTTTTTAACTTCTACTCACTTTTTAAATTAAGCTTTGCATACTCACTCATAGTATGAAACACATCAGTAATGCACCTCATTGCTATAATCCAACCTTTACTCCGGAACAACAATACAAGCAGTACAAACTCACACAGTTACGAGAATACAGCCACCGCTGGAGTGACAAATAGGCACAGACGCACAACCTCAAAGAAACAGCAATCACCAGAGCTTCTTTGTGCTGCCTGCCGACAACCATTTCATAAAGGCAATATCTACAAGAGAAAACTAACCTACTCTAAAAATAGGAAGGAGGGGAGGACGGATAGACAAAAGGAACAGGAAGTGGGGAGAGGGAGGCCCATTGACCATGAATAGCTGTGACCACCAAAACACTTAGAGCACTCAGATGATGTCACCTGAAGCCACTGCAATAACATGAATGAAATAATCTTCATTTCCTCAAGCTATGCAGAAATGCAAAAGCTTAAACCAATTTTAGTGCATTTCCCACTGGAAGCCAGCTATTGTGTAAGAGGTCAACTATCCTGAGACCACCATGCTGGAAGGTCCTATGAAGAGAGAAACCATGCCAAGAGTCCTTCTTGGACCTTCTAACCCAGACCAGTCTTTAGGTGAAGCAGCCACGTGAATATTCTCAGTTAAATCCACGTGAAGGTGAAGTGCCACCCAGCAGAGCCCTGATGGAATTCCTGACTCACAAAACTGTGAGCAAATATTGGGTTGTCGGAAAAGTCATGATGTATGTTTTCTCTGTTTTTCGTTGCAAAAATGTGTCATGACTTTTCCGACAACCCAATACAATGGCTGCTGTCGTAAGCCACCAAGTTTCTGAGCAATTTGGTATGTAGCAACAGACAATCAAACCAAAAGAACTATCGCTATATTTGAAAATTCATGCATACTCAGAAATTACTTTTCAGAATAGGTTAAGAAAAGAAATTGTTTTAAATAAAAGTATTACCAATTCATGAAAATATAATTACTGTTGCTCTAAAATCTTCTCAGGTAGGTGAGAGAAGCAATGCCAGTTGCTTTCATCTCACTCCAATCATAGCATGATCCGCTCTGCCTCACTCAGTTCCACCTGTCATCGCTCATCGCCACCACTTCTTACAGCCTCTTGGTGCCCAGCAAGCCCCTTGCTTTGGCCAAGCTGTCCCAGACCTCGCTAAGCACACAGCCTTCATAAGGACACTGAAAGCAGCAGCAGCAGTGCGAGTCTGAGGGGCATGTGGCCTCTACGGGGCCACCCTCTCACGTCTCATCCAAAACCAGACAAAAAGCAAAGTTCTGGAGTTGGTGGGTTCAAAGGAAGAGCTGCCATTTCTACCCATGGGTCAGGCCTCTAGACCGAGATCTGATCAGGCCCAAGAAGACCCTTTGTGGGTAACCAGAATTTAAGGAGAGCAGGCTTTTCACCAGGTCCACCTATTCTGGGGTGCCAGTCACCAAGCCACTATTTTCAAAGTTTGGCCCAGTGTATGAAGATGTCTGTGACATTCACCTCAGGTTTCGCTGAGCTTAGACACCCAACCCGTCTCACTGGTACACTTGCCACATCTGCACTGGGAGCCAGAGGGGTCTCCTTGGCTGCCACCAAGTTTTGCTTTAAGCATTAAGAGTGAACATACACAACACTGGGGGTTGAGTCCAATTTAGAGAATGAGTTCACTTTACCTCTCAAATGTTAATTCTGTTCGTTGGACAACATACTCTCCACTGACAAGGAACAAAAATGCTAGGAGCAGGCACCTTTCTGGAGGCTCAGGGCCTGGCTGACCATATACATGACTTTAACATGCCACCCCGACAAGAGGCTATCAAAAAGTTTTAAAGGCAGAGAAATGACGAGAACTATTTCTGCAAGAATAATTCCACAAGTTATCTGGCCTGAAATACTGGGGGGGAGAGGGGGGGAGGCTAGTTTTACTTAAAGGTATGGAATCCTCAGCTAGCCAAAATATCAAATGAAACAAAACCTAAGAATAACCCAGTTTTAGACCCGGACTCGAAATAGAAGTTGTATCTGTCTCCTGACAGCAAATTTCAAGTTCTCTCTGCATGAGGTTAATTTTATCACTATTTAAACATTTATGTGGCAGTTAACAAAAGCAAAATGATTTTATATTCTGTCTCTATTAATCTCCGGAAAGAGAGATCAAGGCATTAAAAAGTGAAGTGATTTGTTCTGGGTGTCGCCGTCGGAGGTAAACAGTTGCAATTAGAACCCCCTGCCTCCATCTATAGAACCCTGCTTAGCACACCAAGAGGTCACACATTTCAGCCAACAATGGCGAAATGGGCAGTTCTGTTTTAAAGAGAGATATAAAAAGAGTGAGATATGAAAAGAAAGACTGGTTTGTTCAAAGTGGTCCTCTCATTTCCTGCTATGCAGAATCCCACAACAAATGGAGTATTGTGTGTTTCTCATGTACCTCACATCTTACACACTGGAAAATGTGCAGCCAATGGTACATTAGGCATGTCACCAAGTAGGTGACATTTTGGGAAGTGCCGCTGCTGCTCAGAAGGGCAAAAACATGTATTTCTATTATCACAGCTTCGCAAAGAGTGTGAAACTGAGAAAGGAATGCAGTGGTGTGTGGTCGCAGGGCCGATGCCAGGAGAAAACCCTGTCACCCTGTTACTGTGATAGCTACAGCCTTGTGTCCTCGCAAAGCTGTCTCCAGACACATACACGCCGAGACAAATGAGCCTTCCAACGACATGGTGGATTCTGCCTACACAGGGAAGGCCCAGGTTCCCGTGTGGAAAATCTGCTGAAGTCTTTACAGGATCAAAAATTATTTGATTTTCCAACATTCAGTACACAAAAGAATGTTCCCATTTTTCAGGAAAAAACATTTTCCATTCGAAGAAACACTAAAATTCGAACTCCAAACACTTGGAACTCCAAGCATCGTATGACCCCATCATCACCTTCATGCATCTGGTGCAGGTTCAATTGCAGCTACCTATTGGGCTTCTCAAAGACTTTGTGTGATTTTAACCTAAAGAGCATTCCACCACCAAGCATATGAAAACTAAATTGGCTCTAAACATTAAACTCTACATGGACACTGAAACCAAAAAATCTTATTTTCTAATCCGTCCACATTAGGTGACATTGTGTTACCACTCGTGCCAGATCGCGAACACTGAATTTAGTGGGAAAACATACTCTAAACATGCAGGGTCCTCCTCACTTCACCAGTGTGAGTGCCCTGTCTTTTGTTCATCTTTACGCCCTAATATCTAGCACAGAGTCAGCCCCAACAATTTAACAGTAAACTATCATTAAAATATGTGTTATACTGGCAACCAGGCTGACAAGCTGACTACATGGCTTTACAGCTAAAAGACTCTCTTTTTCCCTTCACCACGCCCCAGGAAAGTCTGTTTTGCTTATTGCACTCTCATACAACACATCAATACAATCCCGATTCTCCATCTGCCTAGAATAGTTCCCCTTCGTTAGTCTCCATGGCGCCTGTCCATCACTCCTTTTCACTGCTACCACGTTAATCCTCCTGCATCTCATCACCCCCAGTCAAAATCCTCAAAGGTCCAGTATTACTGAAAAGAAAGGTCCTCAGACTTCCGCATGCATACAAATCACCAGATGGGCTTGTTAAAACACAGACCGTATGGCCCCACCCCTGAAGTTTCTGATTTGCTAAGTCTGAGGTGGGGATAAAAGTCTGCATGTTGTATATGTTCCCAGGCAACGCTGATGCTGCTGGTCTGGGAAACGGACTTTGAGAAACACTAGCCCAAGCAGTGGTTCCCAATTACAGGATGCTAAACAAACATTGGAATCACCTTAAGGGCTTAAAAAAACCCACAGAATCCAGTCCTTACTAAAGAGATTCTGATTCCGGAGGTCTACAGTGGGACTAGGAATCACTCCCTAGATAAATCTAATATATATCCAGCTTCAGAAACCATTAATCTAAAGATAAATCACAAAACCAATCTCTTAGATGACACTAGCTCTTCCACAACCTACGTCTACCTATCCACACAGATCTTCTAGTCCCCAAAATAAACCCTCAGTTACAGCTAAACCACTCTTCTTACATACCCCCAAATATCGTCAAACTCATTCCTTTTGTGCCACCTACAGTATCCTCTCATTTGTCATTCCACCTCCCGGAAGTGCCATTCCCCCGCTCCTCTCCCTCTGTGAATGCTCCCAGGATCAGTTCACCAACATTTAAAATGTTTCTTGGTCCATTCAACATGTCTCAGATGTGTGAAACACTGTGCCAACTACCATTCTTGCATTCGTTTGTGTGTCTGTGCCACTGCATATCCAGTTTATTGATGGGTGTATAGCCTACTATTACTCAGTAATTTGTAACCTGAAAGAATTTTGAGGAAACTGGAAAATGCAGGAAACTAAAAACAATTTAAAAGTTGTATAACAATTTTGATTGTACAATAACAATTGAAAACATTTAGATGAATCTCTTATTCAGAAAGGCTTTATTCTCAAAGCCGTGCATGAATAATAAAGAGGAGTAGAAAATATAGTTAAGAAACAATCAACCATAGATTAACTCAAGTCATGACTAAGGTCATTCTAAAACATATATAAGGGAAAAAAAAAGATGGGAGCAGAAAAGCAGGTAGGTAAGAGGGGGAGAAACATGGAAGACGACAAAGGAAGTTGACAAAGAACACCCGCCATACCTTGACCTGAAACCAATTAAACACAACATGTGAAATGAAATGTTATTTCTTTGGTAGACCTCTCACCTTGTATTATCAGATAAGTTTTAGTTTTATGTTCTTTACCTGTAAAATAGCTTATGCCAATGGTATATGTGTTCATTAACATGGAATAACAATAGTATTGCCAAGTGTAGGATTTGGGGACTGCAAGTCACGGAGATATAACACAAGTGATAGGTCTTCAGTGTCTTAAACACATCTTGGGGGTGAAGGGAGTGGGGAATGGAAAATGACCGCTAATGGATACAGCGTTTCTTTGTAGGGTAAAGAAAATGTTCTAAAACCTTATCAATGGTTGCACAACTCCATAAATACTAAAAATCATTGAAGTCTATACTTTCAACAGGTGAATCTTATGGTATGAAATTATATCTCAATTAAGCTGCTTAAATAAACAAACGAATATCTCATTCCATAATATGAAGATAGGATCCCCAAATCACCCTTTTAAAACCACTGATCAAGTCACAAAATGTTAATAGTTGAATCTGAATCAAGAGGTATGTGGATGCCCAATGTACTATTCTTATTGTTACAACCTTTCTAAAAGTTTGAAATTTAAAAATTAAAAAGTAATTAACATAAAATGTATCTCAGAAACAACATGGTTGGGTCTTATTTTTTGTTGTTTTTAAACCAATCTGACAAACTGGCTTTTGGTTGAAATGGTTAGTTCATTTACATTTTATGTAATTATTTATATGGCTGATGTAAGCCTAGCAGGTTGCTATTTGTTTTCTTGTCATTCTATCTTTGTTTTATTGTTTGTCTTTCCTTTTTTATTCTTTTTTCTTCCTCTCCTGCTTTCTTTTGGGTCACATGTTTACTCACTACTCAGTTTTATCCCCTTTACAAACTTTTTAGCTATACATCTATTTTACGATTTTAGTGTTTACTCTAGTGTATGCATCCTGAACTTACCACAGTTGGCTCTAACCATCACACCTCTTCATATACAGGCATACCTCATTTTATTGCACTTCACTGTATTGAGCTTCACGATGTCACGTTTTTTACAAATTAAAAGCAAGATTCTCCAACAGCGAGAAGATTAGAACTTGCCTTACTTCCTGCCATACTCACTTTAGTGTGGAGGCCTGGGATTGAGCCTGCAATAGCTCTGAGGTCTGCCTGTATGTATAATGTGAGAAACTCACAGCAGTGCAGTTTCATTTACCCTTCTGCCATCTTTTATGCAATTACTGCCACACGTTGTACTTCTAAATATATTATGAAACACATATATTCTTATTATTATTTTCTTTAAACAGAAATTAAACAATGAGAAAAATGTATTTTATTCTTAGACACACATTTACCACTTCTGGCCCTCTCTATATTTTCCTAGAGATAGGTACTATCTGGTATAATTTTCCTTTTACTATAAAACTATAGCATTTCTTGAAGTCCAGGTCTAGTGGTGACAAATTCTTCCAGCTTTAGTCCATCTAAAAAAATGTCTGTATTTTACTTTCATTTGAAAGGATAATTTCAGTGGATATAAAATTCCAGATTGACAAGTGTTGTATTTTCCATCACTTTCAGGGTGCCATCCATTGATTTTTGGCTCATATTGCTTCTCATGAGAAGTTAGTAAAAAATTTTTATCACTAGAAATGTGTCTTTTTTCCTCTCGCGATTTTAAATTTTTTTCTTTGGTTTTCAGCTACCTGATGACGAGGTATCTAGGTTCTCTGTGTGTTAATCTTGCTTCAGATTTGTTGAGCTTCTTGGATCTGTGAATTTATGTTCTCCCAACAAATTTAGAAATTTGTGGTCATTGTTTCTTCCATAATTTTTTGCCCCACTCTCTCTCTCCCCTCTTCTTCTGTACCTACAACTATACAAATGTTAGACTGCATGATATTGTCCCACAGACATATGGCTTTGTTCATTTTTTTTTCAGTCTATTTTTCCCTGTGCTTCAGTATAATTTCAATTGATTTATCTTCAAGTTTTCTCTGATTCTTTCTTCTACAGTAGGGAATCTGCTCCTAAATCTATCTGGTGAACTTTTCATTTCAGATATTATCAACTTTTTTAAATCCCAGTTATCAGTCACATTTACCTGCTTTTTCACAAGTATAATAGCTGTATGCTGGACATTATGAATGCTTCATTGCTGAGGATCTGGATTATACTGTCTTACTTCACAGTGAGTTTTGTTCTGGCGGGCAATTAATATACAGGTAGATCGGGCTCATACTGTAGAGACTTGGTTTTGGGCTTTGTTATGTGAGATCTAGAGTAACCCTTACTCTGCGCCTAGAACATCCTTATTTCTAAGGCACAACCTCCCTGAAGTCACATCAAAAACACAGGATGTTCAACAAATTTTCCCCACACTGAGTGGTCTGAACACCAACATTTCCAAGCATTTGGCAACTTCTGGAACTTCTATTCAGCCCACCGTCCCAGAGTAGCTCTTTTCCACCAGGCCTTGAGGTGTGCACAGCTTCAGATTTGAACAAAGGCTCAAGGGCTCTCTTTCCAGATATTGGGGCTCCTTCTCTGTGCAATTCTTCTTCTCCACTATCCTGATCCACAAATTCCAGCTGCCTCCACGTCCCTGAACTCTGATCTCTGCTTAAAGAGTCTGCTGCTGCCTGTTTAGGCTTCACTATGCCATAGTTTGGAAAGTATCCCCCAAAAAGCAGCTGGGAGGACTGCGGAGCTCACCTCAGGTGTTCTCTGCTCTCAGCTGACTGTGCTGATAGCCTAAGCCTCCCAGTTTTAGGGCTGCTTACAGCAGGGGGTACTTCATCATGGCCTGAAAATGAGGTCCCTAATTGTAACTATTTTTGAAATAGCTTTAAAATATATATTTATTTCATTCTTAACATGAACATATAACATGAAAGGCACATATTTTTATATGACAGATTGGCAAACCAAGATATAAAATGTTAAATAACCAGCTTTGAAACAATAATGATATTTTATTCAATACAAAAATATTCATCAAGCACCTAACTATGGACTTCTAATAATTGACATAGTGGCAAAAAGAACCTCAGGAAATATATTTGCAATCCATATTCTTTCTACTGAACCATCAATAAACCCCCCAAAAAATGTCTAATAAATGAATAACCAAGAATCAATCATTCAGTCCACCAGGAACACATTTACATTCTCAAAAACTAACTACAACTTCCATTCATGATTTATTTATTCCTGCAAGACTCCTATTTGCCATGCAAGTAATTTCATTCCTACAGTTATATTTTTTCAATTCCCTACACATAATTTTTTTTCATATTAGTAGACAGTATTTAACCAAGACATTTCTATTTAGCTATGTCAAATTTGTGTCAGCTGTCTAACTGTATTCCTAATTTTCATCTGGCCAAATCAAACACATTTTCCTGGCACATGGAGAGAAAAATATAATCAAATTTCTAAATACCATCTCTGCAGCATCATACCAGTCATATTATCCCTCCAATCTTAAACAAATCAATCAGAATTAAACATTTATACTGATAGATTTACTCTCATCTCAAAATAAGCTCTTGACCAGTCATTTACCCCGGGGCAGGCAAGAGCTGACTGTAGGAACATGGTCATAAAATTAAGCTACATGTATGTTTATAAAATAGTGTTTAAGAACATTTTAGTATTGATTACCTTAATATATGCTTACGTCCAGTGAAGTAAAGTACCTTACAACTGAAAGCCAGACACCATACATCCTTGATTGCTACATATTGAGAAGCTCCTTCTAATTTTAAAGCCTGGCAAAAAAAGTTTGTTAAAAGGTCTTTGGAAGATGACAGAAGTTCTTGAGATCAGCAGCCTCAGCTTTAAATAGAAATATGACTTTTTCACTCTGCTTATTGGATTAGGGGACTATCTTAGGTGGCTACTTTTTCTGGCGATGTTCTAGCCTGTTACTCTGAATCAAAATGGCAGCCTTTGTAGAAAGGGCCTTACCTGGAGGACATCTTGGATCTTCACCCACACATCTGCCATGTCATACAATTTGACGTCCTCCTGCTGAGTCAGTGGTGTCACAACGGCGTCCTGCAGGTATCCCAGGACCAGCGAGTGTGCAGTGGCTACAGCATTAAACTTGTCAAACAGCAACTCCAGCAGTTCTAGAAGTAGCCTAGCCGGAAAAGAAAAAAAAAAAAAAGTAAATAACAAACACATACACACAAAGATGATTTCCACTGGCTGCAAGAAAACCACTCAACTAAAGTGAAGTAGTACACAAGAGTGGAAACAGCACAACAGATTTCAACAGGTTTGATTGCAAACAGTTGTAGGATCTGAGCAACTTTGGGAAACTTATCTAAGCCTCAAGTTTCCTCTGCTACAAAACAGAAAGGAGTGAACAATTTAAAAACCAACTGTAAAATCCGTAAACCAGCAGTAGCAACTCAAACATGTGTGTCCTTTTTAACGTACATTAATGATTACAATACTACTATCCAGTATTCATATAGACAGTTCCTCCAAGGAATCAGGCAATTTTTTCCGACAATGGTTCAGGTGTTGCACAGAACATACTATTCCCTAGCAATACACTGGGCACTCTGCTAAGGCTTCTAATCCTTTTAGTCATGGGCAGCTGGGCTTACTACCGTTCAAATGCATGGCCTAGGTTGCCTGAAAAAAATATACACACCTGCCAAGCAATCTGACATTCACCACAGGGAGCAGCTTAGTCAGCCGCATGATCTCATGCTTCATAGTGAGGGATGCTGGACACACATTAGTACATCAATTTTATAGACTCAAGGGCACAGAATGAGGTTGCAAAGCAGCTGGGCCTAGAACAAAAGCTGATTTCCATGTTGGTGCATTTAGCCACCTACTTACTGCTCACTACAGTTCTAGAATGTAGGTGTCGATTCAGAGATGGCTCAGAGCTTTACGTCATGGTAGCCGAGGAATTCCGCTACCACTGTGCCTTCCGGCTGCCCTGGTCGCCCAGGCTCGGAATCCTCTGTTCCTCCTCTGAACTTGTAGAGCACTTTATCGCACTTTTAAGGAACTGAACCACACGTGGCTCACACATGTGACTCAATCAATGTGCGTCCCATTCATTTGCAGATAGACAGTTCCCCTCCCTTCTCCTGTACTGGTTTCCAATGTGGGCACTGCTTGCTCAGCTCTACACTTAGGAGCACTGAGAACAGCGACCACTGGGTTTTGCTGAATGGATTTAATGTGTATACCATGAATGGGCAGAGAAAATTCTGGAATGTGGCCTTTATTGCATATTGTGTGACTCTCAGCTCATAGGTCCCAAATAGATGTATAAGCCAACCTGGAAAGCAGAACAGGAAAACCAAAGAGCTTGTCAGCAGCATTAGTTAACAAGATCTCATTACCATAAATAAGAGGTTATGACCACAATCTCATCTAAACGCAGAACGTATTATCTATTGCTCTGGCTTTTTTACTGCCCAATTATTATAATTAATGTGCCAATGTGACAGCCAATAACTATCTTATGATAAAACCCTAATATCTATTTGACAGTTTCATTTACATGAGACAGAATCAATAAAAATTTATGTAGTACTCCCAGTCTTGAATATACATAATCCAGAATTTACACATTGGATTTGTAAATAAGAGCTATTCTCCCTCTTGAATGATGATTTTTTTTTCATCTTTTAAAGGGCAATTCATATTTATATTCACATATACCTAAAACAATTCTTTTTCATCTGTGTTATTGGAGAACTACTCAAATATCAGCAGAGAGAAGGATAAAGAACAGGAAGACGCGCCTAACATAACAGCCAAAATAGTTAATTCACTGTAAGGAAATAATCTGTGTAAAACAACATCACAGAGTAAACACCTGAGGAAGTGAAGGTCTTTTCACGTAAAGATTTATGCTGCGTGTGTAAGCCTGTGGTGCCCAAGTATCAATCCACAGACCATAATGTCTTTTTCAGTGGTGTGTAGCTAAATGAAAATAGGACCATTTATTGACTTTTCACAAAGGTAAATTTATTTAATTTGATATTTTTTGTACTCCCTTGACAGGAAAATCTGTTACTTTCTCTCAGGATGGCAGTTATACTGCCAAACGTCCCTACTTGACAAAATTAAAACTTAATAGCCTTATGTTATACTCGAACGTTTTGTGAAACCACATTGATCCGTGCCACTCAGGAGCCGGAGGCACACTGGTGTCCAGCTTTCCACCGGCATGAAGTTCTCGGCACAGGCCTGCGACCCAGCAACGAGGCAGAAGACCCTGGAAGAGAAGTGGCTCCTCTGAAAGGAGAAGTGGCATCTGGTTGTCTCAGGGCCGCCAAGCGCATGACTGCACCCCGTACCTGCCACTCGAGGACAAGCGCGACTCAGCCACCAGGGGCAATGGGACCCAGCGGGGAGCTGAGGTACAAGATGAGATCCGTGGTATCTGTTGATGTCAAAGAAATAGCAACCCCTTGATAAAACGCTGACAGTGCCAGCTTCTGTCACTCCTGGAGGGTCCAGGCCGAGACAGGCTTGTTGTAGTGTGACCACTGGAGCCACAGGAAAGACTGCATGGGGAAGAAAGTGGGGAGATAGGCCGGAAGTGCTGAAATCCCACTGATAGCTCTGCCTACTTTGAAACACCCACCCATTGCAAAGAGAGGGGAGCTCTCTTCAGCATGAGCATCACACAGTCATGACACTATTCATAAACTTTCAGCTCCGACATCAAAAATAAAGACTTCTGTGCTGCAAACGAGACCCTCAAGAAAGTGAAAAGATAACCCACAAAATGGGAGAAAATATTGGCAATTCACACATCTGATAAAGAGTTTATATTTAGGATATCTAAAGAATGCTTACAATTCGAGGGCCGGCCGAGTGGCGGGATGGTTAAGAATTGGCTTGGGACGCCAGATGGCCCCAGTTCGGATCCCACATATGAGGGCCAGTGACACTGCCCTCTACAGCTAAGATGCTGAACAACAGCTCAACCTGGAGCTGGGCTGCTGTGAGTCGCCGGCGACGGCGTAGGTTGCAGCCCCTGCGGCAGTGGGTTGCCATGGGGTACCGTGTGTAGCCGGCACCCAGCGTGAGCGGCCAGCAGCCAGCGTGAGCGGCCAGCAGCCGCAGTGAGTGGCTGTCCAGAAGCCGGCGACTGATCTGCCTCACCTGGGAAGAGCACAATGATGGTGCCAGCTTGGGCCAGTGAAGCAACATCCTCCACAACTAGACTGAAGAACAAAGCGACAGTAACTTGTCTGTTCCCCTTCCCCCGATTCCCCAGTGCTGTTCCCCTCCCCCAATTCCCCAATAAAATCTTAAAAAAAAAAGAATTCTTACAACTCGAAATAAAAAGACAAATAACTGCATTTAAAAATGGACAAAGGATTTGAATATACATTTTTCCAAAGAAAACACATGAAAGACCAATCAGCAAACAAAAAGATGTCCAACATCATTAGCCATCAGAAACATGCAAAGCAAAACCGTAAGACACCACTTCAACCCACCAGGATGGCTATCATCAGAAAGACAGGCAATAAAAAGTGTTCATGAGGATGCAGAGAACTTGGAACTCTCGTACATACTGGTGGGGATGTGAAATGGTACAGCTGCTTTGGAAAACAGCTTGGCAGGTCCTCAAACCATTAAACACAGAAGTGCTATCTGGCCCCAGCAAGTCCATTCCTAGGTATATACCCAAGAGAAATGAAAACATACGTCCACACAAAAACTTGTATACAAATGCTCGCAGCAGCATTGTTCGCCATAGGAAAATCTTAAAACAATAGTAAAATCCTAAAAGGGGAAACAATTCAAATGTCCATCAACTAGTGGGAAACAAAACGTGGTATATTCATACAACAGAATATGATTTGGCTATAAAAGGGAATGAAGTTCTGACACACGCTACATACAACAGGGATGAACTCGAAAACATTACGCTCAGTGAAAAGTCACACATGACTATACTGTATAATCTGTGTACATGAAATATACAGAATAGAAAAATGTACAGAGACAGAAACTATATCAGTAGTTACTTAGGTAGATGGGAATTGACTGATAGTGCACATGGATTTTTTTCTGGGTGAGGGAACAAAAATGTTCTGGTACTAGATAGTGTCGATAATTACACAATCCTATGAATCAACTAAAAACCACTGAATTGTGTACTTTCGATGGGTGAACTGTACAGCATGTGAATTATATGTCAATATACCTTGTTTTTTAAAAAACCATCAGCTGTGGCTCCAACTGAGGAAAATGAGGGCCCAATAGCTGCTCTGCGGTGAAGAGAAAATTTATGGGGCAATGAAAAAAGGGAACCGCGTCTCAAAAAGGGAGTATTCCTCCTACCAAGGGGACATTAGCTTTTCTCTTTCAGTTCAATTGTTTTTTGTTTATTTTTCCTCCTCATGTAAGTAACCTGCAAGAAACGTTAAGATTCACATTCTTTCCGGGCATTGATCAGTCCTCACCCTTTCATTATGAAACAACCTTTCAACTTCTCCAAAGGTTCCCATCTGTAAAATCCAAGTATTAATTAATACCTGTTCTAGGATCCTCAAGGAACTGCTAGAAGGATCAACTAAGAAAATGAATAGAACTAGTCAAGGTCATGGTACAACATTAAAGAGAGAAGGGACTCAGGCTCCAAATTGTATGTGTTTCTGGCGTGAGAACTCCTTAGGAAGATGGTTACCTTTCCTGAGAGACAGAGGAAATTAAAGATAGACATTTGGACGGAGCGATGTTGGGTTTAGATCCGAATATGTTATGTGTAAGGAGTTATGTATTTTGAGTATTAATACTTAGGCAAGTCAGGAGCTCAGGAGAGTGATGGATACTGGAAATTTAAGAAGTGAGAAATATTTAAGAGCATGAGATCAGATCACTCAGGGATAACATGCAGAGTATGGAAAGAGGAAAGCAAGTGAGGTCCAGAGCCAGCAGTGCCTGAAATGGCAGCCTGGAAAAAAGATGGTTAGGAAGCAGCGAGGGAGGAGGCAGGACGCCCGGAGGCAACATTTTAGAAGCCAAAGGAGAGCAGAATATCAACAGAGTCCAAGGCCACACAGAAGTCAGGCAAGGTGAAGGGAGCAATTCACAACTCTCAGGTTGCCAGTGACCTTGGCAAGAAGGTTTCAGAGGACGGCTGGAAGCGAACCTCAGCGCAGGGATGAAGAGTGAATGGCTAATAAGGAAAAGAAACCAAAGCCCAAAGCCAATCACGCACTTGGCAACCAACATACGCACACCTTAAAAAAGAAGGTAGGATGATGCTCCCATGATGCTTCCAAGAATGAAAGATTCAGAATCACTTACATAAACAGAAGGTAAATCTGCACTCCTCTGGCCCAATTCAAAGCTACCAGAAATAAACTGAAATGTGTTAATACTCACATACACGCTCCGACTGCCCACACAGCGTTAGAGTGAGAAAACAGGGATCGCCTTTAGCTGCAGACATACTCAGGACGCCCTAAACCACAACGCCCCACTACAGTTGTTCCCCACCCCACTCCCACCACAAAACAGTAAATAAATAAAAGAGGTGAAACATTACATTGAGCTCAGTTACTTCAATTCTGCGAGGCTCAAGGTTTTCACCACTGATCTAAAATATAACAGAGCAGGAAGAATCATTAAATTACTAGATGACTCCTTAAATTGAACTGAATAAGAGAAAGCCTCATATAGGAATAAGCTTAAGAAACTTACAGAATTTCAACTAATTGCGATCTCTACCCTTCAGAAGAAAATAGCATTTTCTCCCTCTCTCCCTCTCTCCCTCTCTCCCTCTCTCCCTCTCTC
>NW_017731581.1:2221172-2265448 GCF_001890085.2 Hipposideros armiger
CTCTCTCTCTCTCTCTCTCTCTCTCTCTCTCTCTCACACACACACACACACACACACACACACACACATATAGGTTAATTCAAGAGTCAGAAACTAGTACGCAATACTATGCTACTATGCAATACAACATCACAGTTGGTGAAAGAAAATATTAATCCTGGGATGGCAACTGGTATGAATGTCAGCCTGAAGGACTGTCATTAGAAACCTAGGCTGACACCAGCTCTCTGCGGAACAGGGGACTTTCCGTATGCAACGGGGCTGTTGTACATCCCCGGTTCCTCAAACACAAATTCCCTCAACTACAACTTCCTAATCGCAAATTGATTGTGAGAATTAAACGCAACATTGTGTGTGAAAGGGTAATAAAAAAGCAAACTCAACGTAACAGTAAATTGTTGTTTATGTACCTCTAGCAGTTACCACCTAGAGGAAATTAAAAAAGGGGGAGACGAGAGATACCCCAGATATCCCCACGGCCCAGCTCCATTAGCGAAGACCTGCTCGTGTTCCGTAAGCTCCATCAGTATCCCTCCAATAAAGCTCCCTCTTTAATTAAATTAGCTGGAGTTGGGTTTCTGTCACATGAAGAGGCCTGATTCACAGAATAAGAGCCAATTCCTTCATTCCTGTATGATCCCATAATCCCTCCAAACAGAAACAGATGATCACGATGAACAGTGAAAAGTGACAAGAGAGCGATATGCACGGTCTCCTGGGCCAGAAAGTGAGGACCGAGCCCCGGTTCACGCTTCTCTGTAATCTTAACACATGGCCCAACGTCCAGAATGCCAAAAGCAGTCAGTCAAATCTAGTGGGTGCCCAAGTTCATGAGTGAAAGAATGAGCAATGGAGGGCAGCAGCATTAGGAGGCGTCTAGGACTGGAGACCAACCTGGGGCACCCTGCACGCAGCTGGCAGCTAACGCTGTCAAAATGGAAGACAGCCCTAAAACAGTAAGGCTGAAGTGAGATGACAATGACAGCAACAAGGATGACGCAAAGCCCGCGCCGGGCCGCCCTGTGTCACGTGCTTTACTTGGACTGTCTCATTTCACCCTCAGGACAACTCTATGAGGAAGGTGCAAGTATGTCCTCACTTAATGTCCCTGATCGGCTCGGCAGCCTTAAGCGAAATGACGTACAATGAAACCAACTGTACCACAGGCTACTTGATATAATCAAGAGTAGAGTTCCGAAGGCATCCCATCAACGTTATAACACAACTTCAAACAAAACAATATCGGAGGACCTGCTGTACCACTGGTACCCTCATTTTATAGACAAGGAAACTGAAGCTCAGAAATATGTAGAGAACCAAGGACTCGATTTTGGAGAATGTTCCTTGTAAGAGGCGTTAGGGAAAAAAGGAAGTCGTTTAAGGAGAGAGGCCAAAGAGATATCAGTACTGTCGATGCCAGGAAGACAAGGCTGGAAAGAGTGTCAGCAGAACTGTCGATGTCGCCTCTGTTTTCTCACTGCAAACTGGTTTCTACCCCTGGTACTCTACTCAAAAGCTCTGCAAAAGTCTCAAATAATCCTTTTGCTCAATCTGATAGACGCACTTGGTCCTTACTCAAGTAAGTGCAGCCCTGGTTTCTACTGACCACTCGCTCCTAGGAACACTGCCCTCCGCTGGCTCCACACCCCGTTCTCTCCCGCTTTCCCTCCACTCTCTGCTTGCTCCTTCCTTCGCAGGAACCTCTCCTCAGCCTGTTCCTTACATGCTGGGAACTCTTCTCAGTCCCCGTGCTCTCTCTGGGTGAGCTCACTCACCACCATGTCCCAGCCTCCCACCTCCGAAAGCCTCCCAAATATATCTTCTGGCCAGAAGGCTCCCCTGAGCTGTAGACCTTAAATCAACATGCCTTCAACGGAACTCATCAAATTCCTTCCCAAACCTACTTCTCATGTTCCCCAAGTCAGTGAATGGTAGCACCTTTCCGCCTCCCTCAACTCCAACCAATTGCCACCTTCCTTTACTTCTACCTCTTTACTCTCTCTCAAGTGGGCCTACTTCACTCCATTAACCATTGTCACTCTGCTAATGCAGGTCATAGTGTATCTTCTTTGGATTATTAAAACCGCTCTCCAAATACGCTCCTTTCCTCCACTCCTTGCCTCTCCCTCTTTAGACTGTTAACTCACTGAGGCTAAGAAGTGCATCCGAGTCATCACTGTATTCTAGTATTTGTCACAATATCCAGAATATGATAAGCAATAAATGAATATTTGTTGAGTGACAAAACTGAGCTCCAGCAGATGGAAGATGTAGAGACTTGACGAAAGGTAATACATGGTGAGGAAATATATTTATCGGTTATAATATCCTGGCTTTAGAAGACCACAATAAAGAAATAATTTCACATAAAACCATCCTCTCGAAAAGCTAACCTTATCAACCTACACATGAGAATCAAAAGTATAGTTACAAGCTGAAAGATCCATGCAATTAGAGCTAACTTTAGTAATACTGGGGAAAAAAATCTGTTTTAGGTAAAAAATAAAGTGTCAAGATGAAGAATTTGTTCTTTAAATATACTTCCAATTACCTGGCAAATTTTAAAAGCAGCCTTCTCATAGCTGTGAGTAACATGTCACCTATGCTCCCAGATCACCTTCTAATGCCCGACCTGCAGCTATCCCTGTGTCTCATCTGCAAATGCCACCATGAAAACAGGCAGAGGAGTAGAGAGAAGAGAATGCTAAGTCACAGCTCTACAAAGCAAGATGTGTCTATGGTATAAAGCTACATAACCAAGCTGAGAAAAAGGTTTCATTTTTAAGGTGAGACACAACTATCTGAATCGAAATTTAACATCCAGGAAACCTTGAATTAGTCATTTGGCTGGAAAACCCAGATCTGCAGCCAAGAAGCTGCCTTCCTTGGTCATGAAGCGAAGACACATACGCGAGGCAGAAAATCAGTTCGGTTCTCCTCCTTATCTGCTGAGACTTTAATATCAGTTCTGCCTTTCCCCACTGACAGACAAAGGCAATCAGCGCAGAATATTTATTTCCCTACCACGACTATGCTCTCAAAGATAAGAAAATGCTGCACTCTGAGCTTAGGTTTCAGATGAAAAATTAAAGGAAGCTGATCATCAATCATTTCACTTCAAAATGGCCGTAGTTTTACATGCCGTTATCTCACACACACATTTTCCTAATAAGCTTGGCTGAGCTAGTATCTTTCATTTCAAACAGGACACAGATCTTTAATCTTCAAGGTTATCTAATACCTACTTTTAAGGGGGAGAGATAAGTTTCAGCATTTATTAATAACAATATTCATGTAAAAAGAAGTTACTATTTGGAGAGTGCTGACTAATTCTCCATCTGCACTGTGAAAAGAACAGGAAAAGACTATTAGCAATATGGAATGAAACACAGTCAAAATAAGAGCCCTGAGCTAGGTCCTGGCTTGGGCCGTTTCCTTCCGGTGGCAGTTCCCTACTTTTCAAGTCAGCCTCTCAACGTCAGTTTCTGAATTCTGGAGCGATGACTTGGTATGAATGTCTCATTCTAATGAGCAGCAAATGTAATTGTGACTACAATTACAAAATAAGCCCAGCCAGCCCTGTCTCTTCTCATTAAAGTATCAGTCTCATTCTTCCATAAGCCTGTCCCAGGATAATCTCTTCCATAAAAGGTGTGGGGGAAACTGGACGGCCACATGCAAAAGAATGAAACTGAACGACTGTCTTATGCCATGCACAAAAAGCAACTCAAAATGGACAGAACACTTGAATGTAAGACCTGAAACCAGAAAACTCTTAGAAGAAAACACACGGGTAAGCTCCTTGACATCAGTTTTGGCAATACTTTTTTGGATTTAACAAAAGCAAAGGCAACAAGAGAAAAAAATAAGTGGGACTACATCCAATTAAAAAGTTTTTGCACCGCAAAAGAACCCATCAGCAAAATGGAAAGCAACTCATGGACTGTAAGAACATATTTGCAAATCATATAGCCATTAAGGGGTTGATAATCCAAAATATAAAAAGAACTCACACAATTCAGACAAACAAGAGCAACAACAAGAAAAACAACAACCCACAATCTGATTTTAAAACGGGCAGAACTGTATTGACATTTTTCCAAAGAACTGGAATACAAATTGGCCAAAAGATACATGAAAAGGTGCTCAACATTAATCATCAGAGAAATGCAAATCAAACCACAATGAGATATCACTAGAATGTCTATTATCAAAAAGACAAGAGATCAGTGTTGGCAAGGATGTGGGGAAATGGGTACTTTGCGCAGGGCTGGTGGAAATGTAAACTGGTGCAGCCACTATGAAAAATAGCATGGAGGCTCTTCAAAGAAGAACCGAACTATTAAATGTTTCCGCAATCCTACTTCTGGGTGTATATCCAAAGGAAATGGAAACAGGATCTCAAAGCGATACCTGCACTCCCATGTTCATTGCAGCATTACTCACAACAGCCAAGATAAGGAAACAACCTCAGTGCCCATCAACAGACGAACGGGTAAGAATATGGGACATGTACTATACGCAATGCATTATTATTCAGCCATGAGAAAGAATGATATCCTACCTCTTGCACCAACATGGATGGACCTTGAGGGTATTATGCTACCCTTATTATGTAAAATAATTCAGAGAAAAACAAATACTGTATGATGTCACTTACATGTGTAATCTAAAAAAAACCAAAAAAACAAAGAAATAAAGACTCGAGTGGTGGTTGCCAGGGGTTGGGCGAGTGGAGGGATTGGGGAGATGGTGGTCCAAGAAGACCAACTTCCAACTCCACGATGCGTAAGTTCTGGGGATCTAATGTCCAGCCTGGTGATCACAGTCAACAACACTGTGTTATATACCTGACAGCTGCTGAGAGAGTAGACTGAAGGTCCTCACCACAAAAAAAGAAATGGAATTATGTGATGTGACGTAGGTGTTAGCTAACACTATGGTGGCATGTGCAATATATTGTAGAAGTGTATCAAATCAACATGGTGTTCAACTTACACAATGTTCTATGTCAATTATATCTCAATAAAGCTAGGTGGGAAAGAGCCTTTCCTCCATTCCAAAAGTAATACAGTAACACCTTGGTTTGCGAGCATATTCGTTCCAGAAACAAACTACTCGTATTGCAAGACATAGTTAAAATGTATTAGAAATGTTTGCGGCTCTTGCAGAACACTCGCAAACCAAGTTATTCGCAATCCAGGGTTTTACTGTATTTCATCATAGTGGACCATTAGAAAAATTATCCATAAATTCACTTCCCAGAGATAACAGAAGTCAAGATTTTAGGTGTATGTTCTTAGTACTTGGTTGTATTATATATCAGTCTTATTACAACTATATACAAAGTCTCTAGGGGAATTGTTGAGGTGTCTAAGTCATCAGTTTGAGTCTCAGGTGAGCTAATTAAGGGCCATTTACTCTGTGGCTGCTGATCAGACTTAACATACCAGCTGCCTCTGAGGGACCTGCCATCGATCGCACTGGGGGATGTGGGTGAAAGAATGAATATGTCAGAGCAAATCTGCCCTCTCCTAAAGACAAACAAACTCAGGCCCAGGAAACAAGTCAGGAACATCATCTTTACAGGAGCCAGAAACAAACTTACATGGTCGAGAGAGGCTCCTTCCTCTCTTCACTCCCCCGCCACCAGGCTTTGTGATCTGTCAGATTATTTCAGCTTTCACATTTCCCCAGGTAAACCTGCGCTTCATAATAATGCACCTACCTGTGATGAAGCCAACAGGGAGGCTCACTCAGGTGAGACGCCAGATGGCAGACTGTTTTGCAAAGCATAAAGGCTACAAAACTGCCAACTCTGAGATGTCTGTGATGTTACAAAGAGTGTTTGCAAACATTACCATGCATCAGAAGCATGTACTCCTGTGGGCTCCACACCCAGAGGTGCCAATGCCATTGCCCTCCACGACAGGGGTCATGTGCATTTCTAACTCTCAAGTGACATTGGTGCTGCTGGTCCTTAGACCCGGCTGTGAGTGGTGCTGAGATTTAAAATAGTAATAATTCTTATAAAGTCCTCTTATTAAAAATTATCTTCTTTGCACCATTTACTCATGTATTCATTCATGAAACTTCCGGGACAGTTACTGTGTGCCCCCTCCTCAATCAGGCTAAAAACACCAAGTTCACGCCCCTCTTAGAAACTCGTGGTCCAAGCTGGTCAGAGGTCATAATAATGGAATGGGCCAGGAGCTGGAGGAGCCCGGAACATATGAAATGCAGCCTGAGATACACACAGAGGTGCTTCAATCATATCTGATACCGCTCCTACACATCACCAAGGGAAGAATTTCCTTGGAAACAAGTGTTTGTGTATTTCTGCATTGAAAAAGATGCAGTGGCAGTTTGATGACGGGCTACCTTTTGTATTACGACTCCAACAAGTGCACAGAAAATGCCAAGACGTAAGGCAGCTCCCACTATCTGCCGGTGAGAGGAGTGGCCGTGATTCTGCATGAAGGCTGGTTGGTGACTAAGTGTCATCGGTAATAACCCATGAAATAGGCTTTATCTGTTATTCCCTTAGCTGAGCCAATCTCTCATTTGAACTTGCTATAGTATGCAAAACAAGAGAAATCAAAAGCAGACTCTTTGTTCACTCTGACAAATATAAAACAAAGATTTAAGAAACGTAACATAGAGTAAGACCTCTGGCCCATTCAGCGAAGCACCCTTCCTCTAGAGACCACAGGCAAAGGACAATATCCAATCAGAAAGACGGCTGTCCAACCTCATGTTTACAAAAGCGCATAAACATCACTGACTTTATGAATGCACCTGATATGCTATGAAGCTATTATCGATTAATTTATGTAAGTCTTAAGTACACAGGTTTGGGACCAGTGCTACCTTCCCTGGTAATGAACTGTACGTTTTAGTTAACAATTGGTGTAATAAGTCCCATATGCAAAGAATTAATTCCTTTCATTTGGTCTAAAAATACTTCAGTAAAGCTGCAGGGGATACGTTCTAGTTGGGGAACAGTGGAATTTCTTCTATATGTCCCCAGTTCACCCTATTCATACCCTTCAGTATTTAATCGCTGGGTGTATTTAAAGCAAGTTCTCACTGATACATGTAATCAAAAGTAGAGATTTAATCAAATGGAATCATAATCACTGAAGTCAAATTTACTTGCTTTCCGCGTGCCCTGAATCAAATTAACAACTCCTCCAAATTACACGGCGGCCCTTCCTGATTCCGGCGTGTCCAGGTGTGGCGGGCAGGGCTGGGGAACAGCTACAGGAAGCCACAAGGACAAACGCTTGACCTTGCTTCAACGCTGCTCTTCAGGACTGTTCTGTAAAATAAAATGGCTGATGCCACAAAATCCCACATTTCAGATACTTAGAAGAGTGACTATAATAATAGCGAAAGAAAAGATGAACGGAAATGCTATTTATCTGAAAAGGAAACACATGCTGACTCTATCCACTGCTCTAAAGGTATCAGGAGAACTCTTTCACTTGCTTCTCTTTTCATCAACACTCTACTTGCACAACAAAACTAACCTTGGCACCCCTGTCTAGACTTTCTCACAGACAAAACCACTCGGTAAGGCTCCCCTGTTACAACAGAAAGCCCTCACTCCGAGTTCTGGATTCGGAATTTTTGAAAATATTTTTTCAACACTTACAGCAATAATTCAATGTATTTCTACAAAGCTCCAACCTTCATAGACTGAGAAACCAGGGGAACATAATTGGGAAATGAGGCAAATACCAACCCTGACTATAAAGTACACGATTCAGTGTTATAATTGTTCAGTGTTCATTCAGCTAACACTGACAATCAATTACATGACAGACACACATGGAGGCAGAAACGAAAGGTCCATTAGGATATAATCTAACAAGTGACATCTGTTCAAAGGTGGTGCAGCAACTCCTTCAGATTCCAGATGTATCAAAATATAAATATGAAGAATGAACTAGAAGAAAGTTGGGGCAATTTTATTTATAATCCAAGAGTGGGGAAGTCTTAAGTTTAACACAAGACCCAGGAGCTATAAAAGAAAACACTGATAAATACAGCCTCATAAAAATAAAAACTAATGTCTGATGGTCAGACATCATAAAGTCAAAAGTGAAACTGGGGATGAAGGGTCATGCGAATTGCAATATAAAGACCTAAAAACTAATTTTCTTAATATATAAAAAGTTTCTGCAAATCAATAAAAATACAAACATACTAGAAAAATGGATAGTTCCTGGAAAAGAACATTATTTAAACATTGTATTATTAAAATTTTCAAATGTTAAAAATGAGAATAGGATAAAGAACCACCCTAGAGCTCTCACACTGCTTCAGTGTCATTTATGGCTAATTTTATTTTATCCATATCTCCACTCACTCTCAATCCAGATTCTGAAGTAATACATCCAGATATAATCCAGGTAGCATGACAACAAATTGCTTTTTACACAAATGAGAAGAAGTTTAATGTCACTTATGTTTTAAAAACATGCACATCAAAACCACCTTGGAAATGCCCTTTTCTCACCTATCAGGTTTTCAAAGATACAGACATTCGATAATAGTCTGTTGACAAAGGAATGTAGGAACTCTCAAACATTACTGATGACACGAAAACTTGGTATTATTGTACACTAGGCAATATTATCACATTCTAATCAACCACGGAGGTCAGCGGAATCTTTGTAAACGGCATATCCAGAATCTGGTTGCTTTCCTTCTCATATTTTATATGTCAGTATGAAGCCAACCACACAACCAGAAGAACAACTGGTAAGTGATATCAAATGTATGGAGCGTGACAACTACAACTAATATAAAACAATAAAAGCTGGCTTTATTATTAAAAAAACAAACAAACCTACAAGACTCCCCCTAATGCCCACCTACCCAGATCAGCTCAGGTCCCCATGGTTATATGCGCTCACAGCGCAGTTTTTCCTCTACAGCACTTAACACAATCTGTAATAATATACAATAATACCTAGGCTTGTGAGCATAATTCATTCCGGAAACAAACTACTCGTATTGCAAGACATCGCTCGTTTACCACGTTAAAATGTATTAGAAATGTTTGCTTATCTTGCGGAACACTCGCAAACCACGTTACTCGCAATCCAAGGTTTTACTGTACTTATCTCAGGGTTCTCTGATGAATGCCTTTCTTCCCCTCTAGATTTTAAACACTGTGAGGGCAGAGTCCATGTCTTATGTATTTTACCCAGTTTCTGGTCCATGGCAGATATTCGATATGCATGGAATTCATTCTTTCATTCAACAAATATTTATGACGGGCCAGGTGGGCACTGTCCTCGGTTCTGGAGGTATGGTGCTGAACAAGGCAAACTATTCAGTTGTCGGAAAAGTCATGACACATTTTTTCTGGTTTTTTGTTGCAAAAATGCATCACGACTTTTCCGATAACCCAATAGTTCTCTCTGCTATTGAAAATCCCATGACAGGAGCAGTCAGAAAATAATCAGACACACACATATATCATAAAAAGTAATCTAATAAACATGATACCACAATAACAACCCATGGTCTGAAAACAGGTATTACATTTTTCCATGCTGATACTCCCAATAAATAGGATTTTCATTTTTAATTTCTTCTGACTAAAATAACTTGAGTACTTTACATAAATTCTTAAATAATGAATTTATTTTTCAATAAAACTAAACAGTTGCAAAACAGAGGAGAAAAATAAAACATACAACCATACTATCCGAGCACAACGACATTTAGCATTCAAGTATATTTCTTCCCTGTGTTTTCCATAGACCTTTCTTCAATAAGACAGGGAGCACTGAACATGCAATTCTCTGCTTTTTTATCAGACACTTAATCTTCTTTCATTCATAATAGGGATCTGGGAACACAGCAAAATGGCCTCCTCTCAAAATGGAAGAAGGTGTCCCTGGCGCCATGGTTTCACTCATTCCATCCTTTCTTCCTTCAAGACCAACAGTTTTACCAAAGTTGAACAGGCCTCTGGCACCTCCCCCTGCAATGAATTCTCTGTCTTAACGTTTCAACAGGACCGTTTTTTTTTTCAAACAGATGGAGTAGCTGCCTCACACATGCCAATCATTCTTTTCCCACATTCTTTTCTTTTTCAGATTCCTGACAAGATATCACACCTTTGAGGAGATATTCTCTCTTCCATCTTTTCTTCGTGCTTTTCTTATTTGTGAAATATTAAGAGAACTTCGTCCAGCTTCTTTGTAACAAAAATATGAAAATGCTCACGAGCTAGATGTGGGGAAAGAATTGATAATGAGGCAGCAGGAATGGAAGAAACTGGTTATGGGCTGCACAGGCTGCAGATCACATTAGCCATCTGAAACTGAAGACCCTGCCTGCCTTCCTGAGCAAATTATGGGTAGCAGGTGGTTCTGGGAGATTAGCAAAGCACATGTTACCCTAATGTGTATCAAGTTGGCAACAAAAGCAGGTGAATAATTTCCTTTAATAGTAAGCGGAGATTTATTGACACTAGATAGATTATGAATGAACAGAAAGACAAAATAGTTCTCCTATATAGACAACCGATAGTTTGGGAAATTTTCGTTTAGATAGCTTTTGGGGGAGGAAGGAGGGGCTCAAAAATAAAATAATGCCTCCGAGTAGCATTTATAGTGAGTCCCAAAGTGATTTTTTTTAAACTGGCTGTGAAAGTATTCTGGCTCTGCAGGAAGTGAAAGCAAGAGAGAATTCACTGGTCTAGTTCCTTCTACTTTTCTAGCAAAATAGCACACAACATTAATTCTCTTTACATAAAGACAAATGAAAACAGGCCTGCAATGCATCACAACCAGAGTATATTTAATAAGATGATGTTGAACAATGCAACATTTAGAAAAAGTTACAGTGCGGGTAGCTTGCCTCGAGTAGCATTTATATGCTAATGATTTGGAATAGGTTATTTCACTGGGGGGGGGTGAGGAAGATAATTTGCATATTGAGGAAGAAGGAATCATGGTTCTTTTTACCTATGTTCCAAAGTTCTTTAAGGAAAACAGAGTCTTATACCTTTATCATAAGATACCTTGAGATAACGGTAAAATAATAATAATGCAATGTATTGTGACTTTACTTCTCCCTAAAATAAGTGCCACGGACACCTCCCAGTCAAGTTCAATGAACACAAAGTACCATGCAAGCTTCAAGGAATAATCTGACAATATCCTTCCTCAAATCCTAAACCTCTAGAAGCAACAATGCAAATCACTTCGGAATAATGTTTCCAAGGTAATTAATTCTTGAGAAGGTTTCGAAAAGCATTTGCTGGCACAGAGCCACTACAGACTAGCTCAAAATGATAAGTCCTTTGGAATCCCAGCCCAAGCAAGAACTTAATCTTCGATGCGCAAAAAAAGGTTTTTGCCCCAAATATTTGCTTTCTTTGTACTATTTGATCTCAAAGAATTTGGGCCCAACCTTTCAGATTTGTACATTTTATAAAATGAGATTGTGTTATAGACATGAAATCAAGACCAACAGCCTGTTCGCTTGCGGCATCCAACATATCCTGCCTACAAAAGCCTTTAAAATACTGACAAAATGAAACAGCGGAAAAAACTCTCCCGTGGACTCATTCCTCTTACAGAAACACTGATTGTGTCCGGGGGGCAGTAGGCTGGATTTCCACGTCCTCTGCTGTAATTCCCACTTGTAAATTCTCGAAGGGGCTTAGGGAATGGAAGAGGAAGAGGTCAAAAGCCTTTGAAAGACACATTGCTTTTAAGGCGACTGTAATGAGGTCTGCAGAAAAGTTATTGATCCGTGCCCTTTCGTTTTCTTTCCAATATATACTATAGTCATGCTATTTCCCTACGAAAGTTCAGTGTATTCATCTAGGGACTTGCAGCAACGGGGCAAATAACAAACCAGAGTTTTGGAGTGTTCATTAGGAAGGAGGCAAAAGGTCTTCAAGGAAATCCAGGCGCCGAGCAAAGAAAGAAGAAAAGCAAAGTTCAATTTCAAACCGTTCCCCCCTTCTCTGGATTCACAATGTGAGCGATCAGAGAGTGTGGAAGTTGAGGGAGGAATCAGGTATAAATAAACGTGTGCATTCATATTCACACACGTATGCAGGTAACAGGAAGTACTTGCTGGCGCGACTCTACTAGGCCCTAACCCTATCACCTCGTCTAACACAAGCAACCCTATCACATAGGTGTTCTCCTCCTCAGATTACAGAGCCAACATTCAAAGTCAAGTCTGCTCAACTCCAAAACCCATGCTCATCAAAATAATGTGTTTTTGCAATATTCTGTGACAGGAGAGGGGCAGAGGATGGTTTCTTCAACAATTGCGCTCTTGAATTTTACAAGGGAATTAGTTTTTGAAGAGTTTCAAAATATAATTAAAATCAATTTATTTAGATACATAAAAGATTACTAAAAATGTAAATAGAATACATTCATTTTTCCAAAAAAAATTTATTAAAGTCAGTCCACAGAAGTCTATACCAAGTAAGCCTCCTTAAATTTGTCTTCTTCTAGAAGTATTTTTGAAGCCCTAAGTACAAACAGAATTTTCTTAACAACATGTCAACATGCTGTTAGGATCCCATCTACACACTGTCTAGCACTTCCCAGGAAGTGACATCATTTGAGCAACTGAGGAAACACGCTCTCCTTTGCGCTCAGTTCTCAGTGCTGTAGTTCCCCTTGGCCTCTGCCCCACCCACCCCCTTGCCAAATTCCCGCCTTGTCCATGTCTAGTGTATTGGAGGTTTGGTGGGGTAGGGGTGAGGGGTAGAAGCAGAGGAGGAGGAGGAGGAGGCAACAGAGATACATGTAGAGTGAACTTTGGGTTTTCTAAGAAAGCCTCAATTTTAAATATCTTGTCCTCAAGTCAGATGACATTTGTCTATGACGTCCTAACTCTGGTTTGGCAGACACATCCTACCAATGTCTGAGCATCAAGACAGAGTTCAGATCAGAGTACAATGCCAGGTTCCCCCTTAGGAAACCAGAGCTATGAAATCCAAATCCCATTCGTTGTTTTAGGTAGATACAGAAATTCCTGAGGCTGATTAGGTTATGGACAAATGTCACCACCCATTAAAGGAGGAAGCACAGGACAGAGGAAAGACCGTGGACTTGCATTCAACCCCAAGCCCAGACACTTGTTCTGTGACCTTGAGTCAATTACTTGATCTCTGAGCCCCCGTTTCCCTATCTGTAAAATGTGGATACCAATAAGTGGCTCATAAAGTTGTAGTGAGACTTAAATGAGATAATATACAGAAATTGCCTTGAATTTTGCGTAGTACTTAGTAACTATAATAATTCCTTCATTCTTTCATCCGAGTAGGGACAAAAGTGCTTTGAAGCTTCTCAACTACATCAAAAAAAACCACAAAACAACTAAATGATGCCTATTCAAGCTGTTTTCACGGATCTCAGTATGTATGGGCTACAGCATCACAAGTTCAAGAAATAACATCAACAGAAGATAATGACTTACCCCCCAGCCTAGAAAAGGTACAAGAGTTATCAGAAACACACACTGCACCCCCATCTACCTTGGCTGGTTCTCCGCAGTGAGGCTCTCCCCCCGCTGATAGCTGCTGTCTGCCACCTGGGTTGTAGACCTCTTCACAATCTGTTTCAGCTCCTGCTCCAAGCGTTCTTTGATGGCCTTGACGGTCTCTGGGATCTTCTTCAGTTTGGCCAGCCCCTTGATGAGAATGCCCATGAAAAGGGTGCTGTTCTCCTCCGGGTCCAGTTCCACGTCCTCCTTGATGTCCTGCAGATTTAGCTCCCTCACTACAAACATAAACAGACTCCATTACAAAATTGCATTCAACACCAGAAGGAGCCTGGGTAGGAGATCCCTGCTTTGATCACGCCCTTAAAGGAATCAGAAAAGATGTTTCCATTAAATTGATAATTAAATTGTGTTTACATAGCCGCTATCTAAGAATCATAAAATGATAGTACATTCTTCAAGTCATGCCCATCAGTGAGCAGTAAGAGATGGAAACAGAAACAAGTAAGCAAGTCTCCAAGGGAAGCTTCTAGAGACTAGACCACCACTTGTATACCAAGTCGGTCGGTCCGTGACATTTATTAAGCATTCAGTTTACAAAATGCCATAGCTGGTGCTGCAGGAGAATTCTAAAGAGCCAGACAGCAGTCTCACACTCCTATTTATTAGTTTGAAGGGATAAGTTGCTTGATAGAAAGACATCACAGATACATGTAGTAAAGGTCAATAAGTTAAAATTATAACAAATGACAAAAGAGATGAAGAAAAATAAGGGGAAACCAGTATAGTATGTACAAGTGAGACAAAACTTTGAGGAAAAGAGTCACAAAGAGTATTTCATAAATGAAAAAAAAACAAAACCCTATTTTTCTTTAAACCTATGCCTACCATAATATCATTAGCTACTGAAGTTGGATCTTGCTAATCCACAGAAGTTTCCTGGGGACTAACTGTATATGTCAAAAGTCTGTCCATCTTGAGACTACAGCTTTCATCCAAACTACATGGTTTGGGATGGAAGAAACAGGCGGGAGCAGTGGTTCTTAGCACCTGTGGGAAGTTGGGGGGACGCTGGGGCTGGGATCTGACACTTATCTACTGAAATTCACAGGCCTTTCCCTCCAACTAATGCACCTATATGCAAACCTTCTCATGCGATTTCAGAGGTTTAACAACAGCTGCCGAAAGAACCACGGGTTCAAAAACCTCTGGCCTAAAAATAACTTCCTCATTTTACAAATGGCTGGATTCAGATAGACAAAGCAAAAATGATACGAGCCTAAGTATGAACCCTAATAAACTTTTCCCCAGCCTCCCCTTTTCCGCTCCTCAAAACGACTGGAAGGTTTTTAAAATATATGATATCCTGAAAGAATGTATGCAGTCTTCTTTAGGAGATTCAAGCTCAACTAGTCACTCTGAGTTGTTCACCGCCACTGAATGCACAGCAATCTACTTATTTAGGGAAGAATGAAAATATCACAGGATATGAAGGAAGTTCTTGTAACCACTGCATACATTTGCTGAAACCTCTACTTCAGATGGCATGTAAGCTATTCTCATTCTCCTCAATCCCTATTTTTGTTCCCAGCTCATTAAAAGGCACTTAAATATGAACCAAAGGTATTTAAAGGCCGGCATGATATAATTACTTACACAAGTGAGTTACAAAGTTAAGTCCTCTACATGTTTATCCATGATGCTGTTATCTTACTTAAGATTCACTAGACCCCTGAAGCACATGAGGACAGAGAGAAGCTCATAAAAAATAACCAAATTCCTATGGTCTTCCTCCCAACATAGAAGGCATTTGGTGATCTAATATTTAATATTTTCAATACTAGTAAACAGAGTAGAACCAAGAAGCCTTATGCCTCTAAAAATCACATTACAACTCTGAAGGCAAATAAAAAAAAGTATCAAAGTTTCCAAATGTGACATTTCAAGAACAGACATTTTAGTTGGTTTTATTTTACACGTAAGGCACCAGACACCTCCGGCCACAAAATCACTCCATCCTGCAAGGCCAACCCCAATAGCAAGAAGAGAAAAGTACTCAGCATCCAAAGAGCCACCTAAATCCAGGAGAGCAGTACGCAAAACTTCAGGCAGGACAGACAGGAACAGGAATTTAGCTGGGACAAATGATCTTCACAAACGAGCACATATGAGTCACGAACAGGACCACGCAAAAGGCCACCGAAAATCACAGCCACCTGACCCAAGGGTGACTGGTGACAAGATAAATGTAGTTTAAATCAACAGGCCCCTAGATTATGGGGCACACAGCTACATATATGCACACTAATGTGAGACAGAGCCTATTAAAAAATAACAAATAAGCGAAATATGAATAATAAAATGCCACAGCCCCAAAAGGCACATTTGTTTAGACCCTTATCTTTGTTTGTCTCCTGAAATCTCCTGGAGCATAAACACTGAGCAGATCCAATATTAATTAATTTATATTATCTATTTCACTTACATCAGCTGAAAATGAAAAGGTAATTTAAAAGGGTAATATAATCAACCATGACGGCTAGCCTAAGACTCACAAAACCCCAGTGAGGTCAGGTGGAATTATTGGGGCTTTATGGGAAAAGCCTGTACAAGAATAATTTGGCTGAAACTCAATAAGGCCTCACGCCACAATTAGAAGAAAATGTATATAGGATAATAGCCTTTTTTTGATAGAGTGGATGTCTAAAGTATGAATTTGTAGTGACATTTTGATCACAAGCACAAGAATTATTTTTAGGCGGTAACTGTCTTATTTTCTGCTTGAGAATACTGTCAGAATGTTGAGGCCAGTTTCCCATCTGTGGGGGCAGCACTGTGGATATGTAAGTCTCCTGATACTTTGGTTGTTTATTAGGCTTGGTAATGATTTTGAAGGCTCCTTTATATATTGGATTCTGTTCAATAGTGGCAGACAGTTCTCTTATATAGAAAGAATGTTCTTAAATATATGTAAATTAAGTTACATAGGTCAAAATCATATACGTGAACTTAATTTAGGGGCCATGCATAGTTTAAGGAATGACATCTACCAGGAATTTTTTATAGTAAACACTACCAATATCTCTTCTACTTGAATTAACATGTAGAAATACCAGGGGTGCCAAAAAGAAATGTATACAAGTAGACACTTTGGTGAGCATTGCTCAAGCAGTAGTTCGCCATAATCAGAAGTGTCTGCACGCTGATGGGAACCACTTTGAGCACCTCTTGTCATTGCAGAAGTCAAACGTGAATTGTAATCATCTTTTGTTATCAGTATATATTGAGTGTTACAATTTTAATGCAATTTTCCTTTTTTAAAATGTGTATACATTTTTTGGCACCCTCTGTATATAAAATTAAGAAACTAAAAAGAGTCTGACCCAAAATTGAGAGTAACATCTCTGTAGACGAGAAATGCAAACAACGAATGGAGCCACAGTGTGTGTCCAATGAGCTCTGGATAGAAAAGCAGGCAAAGGCAGGTGGGATTGGGCCCTCCTAGGGTTATAGAGTGATGCTCCGCTGGCCAAGTGAGCTAACAAAATCACGAAGGGCTGCAAGCACAGGACCAAAACAAGCTCTAGACCTAGGGTGGTAGGCTGCTGGCCCTACCAAATCCTTCATCCATGTCCCAGTGGAGGTACTTGGTCAACTAATACCTTAAATACCTTTCGGTTCTCCAATGAAAAATTGCTTCTAACATCTTTCATTCTAATTAATGCACCCACTGGTGCAGACTGAAGAGAGCAAGGTCTGATGCACTAGTTGCCTCTGGAGTATAGAATCTTGATTAGGGTCTTTCAAATGTTAACTAACTACCCTGGAGTGTGGATTCCTGATTGAGGTACTTCAAAAATGTTAACTAAGCACCCCTAGGGTACAGATTAAATTACTTTAAAGAAAACTACAGACAATATAACATCCCACTCCAAAAAGGAGGCTGCCTAAAGCTATTGCCAACTGCTACTTGGGGCCATCCTTTACAGGAGCTGGTAGTTTTTACAGCCTCAGTACAATTCTGAGGTAGAGATGTACCCCACATTGCAGTGAGTTCCAAAAGCACAGTGAACGTACACTGGTCCTTCCATAAGTAAAAGTGGGCTAAGGGAGAAATGATGGTAGTAGGTAGGGTGAAAGGTTCTATTAGGATAAAAACAAACAAAACTAACATCTGCTGAATTAGTTTCCCTTGGGACAACGCCTAAAGTGCATTATCTCATTTAGAGCAAGGAGGGTGTTACCTTTAAAGGTCAAAGAGTAACAGCCAATGGAGAGAAGCTACTAAGAATATAACAGGATACAGGAGAAGAGAAGGGACAAGGAAAGGATGAAACATTGATAGTTTATATTCACTAAAATGTATTAGGTTGTAGTCCTTTGTTACTATATGGTTTTGTAACTTTAATTCCTCATGCAGACAGCATGATGTCGTAGAAAGAACAAAAGTATCATCATATATTTTAGGATGGATTACCATCTCTATCAGTTACTAGTCATGCGGTCTCTCTCAAGTCACTAAATCTTGCTGAACCTCAGTTTCTTCCCCTGTCAAATGGAGATAACATTACCAAATTGTGTGCGTTAAATGAGATGTGACATCAAAGCACAAAAATAAACGCTGCAAAAGTAAAAAGAGGTCATTTGAAAACTTCTAGCTTTAGGAACATTCGGGTTACTAAAGACAATGGTAGAGCTGAGGCCCCCGCCTCTCAATATTTCCTCCGAAAATAACACAGAATAAGAATAAACAAAACTCAGAGAAACCATGCCCTCAGGATAACTCGAAGACAGAAACTGCCCCAAATTCAAAACAACTTTAAGTAAAAATAAGAAAAGAACCACCTATTCCCAACAAGTCGTCGCCCATGCTCCTGCCCAACCCCCGCTCGGACACAACTTCCTTGCCACAAAGGTGCCTGTGGGAAACTGTGATGAAGGGACGAGAAGGGAGTTGCTGATGAAGCTGAGGTTGATGTAAAACAATCACTTGAAGGACAAAGTCTACCGTATGTTTCAAAATACTAAAAAAGTGACCAAGCAGATCAGAGCATGAACTATAGGGAAGGAACTTAAAAGCAAACACAACTGAAAGGAGCAGCATTTGAGATGTCTAGTTTCTGCAGGAGAAGTAAGAAAAAAGGAGAGAAATGCCCTTTGGCTCTTGGATGGTGAAGGCAAAAAGAAGCATAAAGGGAAAATTCGGGATCCTATAAGAAAAGAGTCAAAATTTCGAGAACAAGAAATCTACTTAAGTATCTGGATTTTGCTATACTGACAGAAGAGGGAGCCAATGAGCTAAGATTTCCATAAAACACCCCAATAGCATAAAAATGAACAGAAAAAAATGAACACATTAATATAGAGGTATATAAAAAAAATCAGGAAATCCAACACACACCAACATCACACAACAGAGTAAAATTCCCTATAATAAACAAACATGAAGCACAAGAAAATTAGATGGAGTTAATAGACTAAAATAAGAATTTGTGGATATAAAAAGCTACCCTGACTCAAAAATCCTACAACTAAGAACATACATGGACAAATACAGGAAGGTGTGAGAAGAAGACTGACTAAACTCAGGAAATACATGAAAGAAAAAGACAAAATTATCTCATACATGAAGACTAAATTATAAAATACCTAAGGGAGAATAAACTCAAATGAATATTTTATAAAGGGTACTGAGGAAATGCATAGAACCAAAATAGAGAATAAAAGGGGTTATAAAGAAAGAAATAAGACCAAAGAGAAAGTAGTAGAAATGGAAGACAGCCAAAGAAAAAAGTAGCACATTAGAAGAAAAACAAATAGAAGACAATACTTAAATTATAAACCAAGAAAACTGGCAAAAAAAAAAACTCTTGAATCTACAAAATGAAAGAGCGCATAGGGTATCTGAGGAAAATTAAACTAAGAATAACAACTCCAAGACCTATTGTAAAACCATCAATTCCTAAGTTAAAAAGTCCTCAAGGATCAAATAACTTACAAGGGCAAAAAAAAATTAGATTGGCATAAAGATTTTCATAACACGTAGACACAAAGGAAGACAGTAACATAGCATTTTACAAAAAATTTCAATAAGTATAAGTGTAAACCATGGAATTTATACCCAGTCAAGCTGTCTGTTAAGTACCAAGGGTATACAGGAAAAAAGGATTTTCCGATGTAAATACTTCTGCACCTATGAGCCCTCCTTGAGTAATCTTTTAGATGATGAGCTTCACCCAACCAAGAATCCACTGAAAAAATTTCAACAGAAAGATGGATGATGAGCATCTAAAATATTAAATACAGATTTAACACAAAAACAAAAGTAGGGGTGTGGATGAAAGACAATTACACAAAAGTAGTGTGCTGTGAAAAAGTAAAAACAATGCAACCTAAAATTGGCAAAAGAGATAGGAAGAGGAAAATAAAGTGTATTGTTTGTTATCTAGGCAACAGATGAGAATTAAAGTATACCAATAAAAAAGAAATTTGAAAGAAAAAAGGGGCTAAGAACATTTTTTCAAAAGTTTTTAAATACATTAAAAGACAACCACTGGAGGGCAGGGCGGGGGTGAGGGAAGAACCTGCCTATAGAAAAGATTTTATAAAGAGCAAAGAATATATCAGCAGCATTGCAAACATAACATAATACTCAGAGATAGAGGGGAAAAAAAACTGTTAGTTGCTAGATGGAAGGAGGGAGAGGACGGGGAGAAGGTGAAGGGGTTAAAAAGAGCAAATTAATAGACGCAATATAGTCACGGGGATATGAAATACAGTGCAGGGAATATAATCAACAATGTTTTAAAAATTATGTAAGGTGCCAGATGGGCACTGGACTTATCAAGGGGATCACTTCATTGATTGTAGATGCATGACCAATGCGCTGTACAACTGAAGCTGGAGTTGAATGATATTGTACGTCAAGTATAAGAATATGGGGAAGGGGATTTTCACTTAGTGAGGGGTGTAAATGTCTAACTATTATGTTGCTTTGTACACCTGAAACTAATTTTTTAAAAAGTAACATAATACACATATTTTTAAAATACTATGATAGAGTTGAGATAAATACAGCAGTCATATCAATACATGTAAATGGATTCAACTCACCTATTAAAAGAATTTTCAATTTGACTCACAAGGAAGGCCCACCTATGTTATGTTACACATATATCTATTAATAAAACAAACTAATTTAGAAAATCTAAACATATAGAATAAACCACTGTATGCCAGTCAAAAAATATTAACCATGATGAAGAAGGGTGTTTTTTAATACCAAAGCCACAATTCGCAATAAAGCTCTAACACTTATGGCTATTTACATACCAAATAAAACAGCAACCATCTTTTTGAAGCAAAACTACAGGTGATGCAGAGATAAGAGATAAAAACACACTAATAATAGAAAACTTTAATACATCACAAAAAAATAAGAGACAGAAGACCTACACAATGTAATTAAATAAGGTAGATCTTATGGATATACATCAAATTCTACGCCTCATAATAGAGAATGAACCTTTTCCTCAAGTACCCATGGTACATTCATATAAATTGATCATATATTAAGTCACAAAGAAAACGTCATTAAGTTCCAGAAAACAGAACTATTACAAACACTCTCTGAATTCAATGCAATAAAACTAGAAAGTACTAAGAAAAACAGAACACAAAAGACCCTTTCATCTTTAAATTTAAAACCCCCCTATTAACACTTGGATTCTCATCCAAATACAAAACAGAAGACAATTTTTTTAAAAATGATAATGAAAACATTACCTATTAATGCCTATGGGATATATTTAAAGTGTTGATGAGAGAAAAATTCCTATTGTTGAGCACTTTTATCAGTAAAAATGAAAGAATTAAACATTATTTCAATTTCTAGCTCAGAAAAAAACAGCACAAAGAAGGAAATAATCAAGATAACAGCAGATTATGAAGTAGAGAACAGGAAAACAATAAATTTACCTTATCAATAAATCAAAATCCTGGTTATTTATTGGGGAAAAAAGAAAACTAACACAGTAGACAAATTGCTAGCTACTTTGATCGAAAAGGTACATAGCACAAATAAATACATGACAAAAAGGTAACAAAAGAAAATTTCAAAGCCATCGGAAAATACTTCATAAATCTCTACATATAAAATTGAAAAACTAAATGAAATTAGTAATTTCCTAGGTAAATACAGATTAAAATTGATCGCACTAAAGAAAGCATGTCAGAGAGAACAATTTTCATAGAAGTAGAGAAAACTAAGTAATAAAAAGTTTTTTAAAAAAATACCAGATCCAAACGGTTTCACAGGACAATTCCTAAACGTTCAAACATCAGATAGTCCCAATGTTCTATAAATATTTCTAGAGAATTGAAAATGAAGAAAAACTTCCTAAGTCCTTTTATGAAGCAAATTACTATACTGAAACCAACATCTGATAAGATTTAGACTATAGGCCAATATCACTTATGAACATCTATGCAAAAATTCTAAATAAACTACTAGCAAACACAATTCAACACCACAGCGAGAAACTAATACACCATGATCAAGAGGGATTTATTCTAGGAATGAAAAATTGGTTCACTATTAGGAAACCTATTAATACAATATATTAATAGATTTAAAGATAAAATAGAAAAAAATGATAAAGATGATTTACAAAAGATATATAAAAATGGACTTTAAATGTAAGAAAAATTCTTCAAACTGACTTATAATCAGAGAAATGCAAATTACACAACTTTCATTTCATAGGTGATATCATTTTCATCTATCAAATTGGCAAAAATGAACAAGTATGACAACACATTCTTTGGCTAGGCTATGGGGAACAGAAGCGCTCTCATACCGTGTTGGGGGGGATATAAACTGATACAACTCTTCTGAGGAGAATTTGGCAATGCCGGAAGAAACACACATGGGCTTATCTTTTGACTGAGTTATCCTTCCTCTAGATATTTACCCTAATGATACACCTCCAACAATATTAAAATACACATGCAGGCCGGCGAGTGGCTCAGTTGGTTAAGAGTTAGCTTAAGAGCGCAAGCTCTGAGCAACAGGGATGCCGGTTCAATTTCCACATGGGCCAGGGATTCCCACACTGCGCCTGAGCTGAGCTGCCAACAGGTGGCAGGATGGCTCAGCTGGTGAGAGCACGTGCTCCTAACAACAAAATGGCCTGTTTGATGGTGGACTTCACCCACCTGCAACTAAGACTGAACTCGGGACCTTGGGCTGAGCTGCCACCTGGATGGCTCAGTGGATAGAGCATGCACTCTTAACAAGGCTGCCAGTTCGACTCCCGCATGAGATGGTGGCTACACCCACCCACAACTAAGTTTGTAACACAGCACCTTGAGCTTAGAGGCCACGAGCTGCTGACAGGCAGCCAGATGGTGACTGGCGCCCTCCACAACAAAGACTGAAGAACAACAACTTGGCTGGTCCCCTCCCCCAATTACCCAACACTGTTCCCCTCCCCCAATTCCCCAATTTAAAATGTATACACACACACACACACACACACACACACACACACACACACACAATTATTCATTGCATCACTGCTTATAATGATTCTTACATATTAGAGGGTGGTTGAACTACAATAAATAGGTACAATAAAGTACTATGCAAGCATAAAAAGAAATCTAAATTTCTATGAACTAATATGGAGTGATTTCCAAGATACATTATAAAGTGAAAAAAGCAAAGTATAAGAGAGAATCTCTAGTACTCTACCCTTCATGAAAGAAAGATGTAAATATATCCATGCTTCTTTGTGCCAAAAGAAACACAGAAAGAATAAACTAGAAACTAATGAGATTAACTATATGGGATGGGTGGAAACAAAACAGAAAAATGATTAGCATCTATTTAATATTTTTACCTGTTAATGGAGGGAAAAAATGGCCTAATAAACCCTGGACAAATAAGAGACAATTCANAAAAAAAAAAAAAAGAAAGAAAAGAAAAAAAAATCCCAAATGACCCATATACATGGAAAGACCCTCAACACCACTAGAAACCAGAGAAATGCACACTAAAATAAACTAAAAAAATAAAATCACAAAACCTATCATATTTGTAAACATCAATTTGCAGAACTTAAAGTCTAGCAAAGCCAATTTTAAGGGCAAAGAGGATAAAAATAAAAGTTATGCACACCATGGAGGAATCCACATTGACATAATCATTTTGAAAAGCCATTTGGCAAAAAAAGTTTAAAATGCACAACATTCCTACACACACACACACACACACACACACACACACACACACACACACACACAGGAGTGCACACGCCCCTAAGGGTAGGGCTGCATACAGAAAACAATGGCAGTGGCTGCATGTGGCTAAAGAGGACTAGCGCAGGGATTCTAACTGTCGCAAGACCCAACTGGCTGCCCCAAACACGGAAGCGTTTAATATCTTGTAACAATAACCCGTTCCCAAGAGATCAGTGGTTGGCAACTCTTCCTACAGAAATGCGTGCAACAATACTCATTGCTGTAGGTTCCTAATCATGAAACACTAGAAATGACTTATACTTTACTATAGGGGAATGAATAGCGATCCATTTTATAATAAAACACTAGACAGTAATTAAAATTTAAAAGCTACAGCTATATTGTCACACGAGAAAATCCAAAAACTACGACGTTGAGTGAAAAACCCAAGTAGTAGAACGATACATGTTGTATCATACAATTACAAGTAAATTATACAATGGAAATTAAATAAATACATAAATTAAGTTATGCAATTTTCTTAAGCCTTAAAATATTCAAAAAAATAAGTTTGTATATATAAATACATAAACACATAACGTATAGTGTTTATATGTAAATATACACACATATATAAACTATATTGTTTTGGTATTTACAAACGCACAACATAGCACATGTACATACACACAGTTAAAGTATGAAGACATACAGGAAAAAGATAAAGAATAACTTCAAAACAGTAGTTATCTCTGGGGTAAAAGCGAGAGGGAAGGAACTGAAGAATTCACACAACCACAGGAGGCTTCAATTGTACCTGTAACGCTTTCTTTTTTTAAAAAGAGAATCTGAAGTGCATATGGAAATGTACTAAGATTTATTAATCTGGTGGGAAGTACGTGGTGGTGGTTATATTGATCTCTGATATATGAAGAATGTAATATTCATATTTTATAATAGTTATAGTAAATATAATTTAAATAGTTAAAAAATAAGCTCTGGCCTTGCTTCACTTTTACATTTAGAAATATTTGAACTATTAATTTATTTTGCCTGCCTTGTATATATTCCTCAACTCAACTTATGATCAATCATAGAAATCAACAAAGACAGCCCATATGAACAAGTGCAGGATATTAATACTTTAGGAACAGCTGTCTTAAAATGCCAGGGGAGACTCTGCCCTGAGGACAGAAGTAACTCAAAAGGTGTCATAATATTTTGGAGAATCAGGTCTTCATTTTTCTAGACATATGAGTTCCAAGAGGGGACGCTTCTATCTCCTTTTAGGATGGGATTCCTAGCTCCCGCCCCAAGAGGAAAAAATTTTTAAAATATGAGACCCAAAATTCTTAAGATAAATATTAAGTCTCAGAAGGAGGCTATGACATAAAATGCACAGCAAGAAAACAGCAGCAGCAAGACCAAAAAAAAAAAGGAATCATTTAATTTGTGCTCTCTTTAGGTTTTATTGCTTAACCTATGCTGGTACCAAAAAGAAAGGGAGTAAGAAGTCCAGTTTCATTATAGTTATATTCACAGCACTCCCAGCAGGAGCGTGAATAAAATGAATAAAGAAGCCACAAATGAAATGCCTTTGTACCCTGGGAGTAATTGCTCAGTCAAAACGTTCCAAAGGCAGTTCGCCAAATCAAAGGACATACTGAGAATCCACAAGCTTAAACCAACATTTTCCTACAATTATTGGCTTTTCTCCACACTTCTCCCATCCTTCTACCCAAGTTATAGTTGAATTACTACATCTAAATTATACACTAGTTTCCCCTTACATTACAAAATACTGTGACTGGTGAAAATAAATAGGAAAGAGCTTGCAAAATACGCCTCTTACATATTTAGAGTGTGAACAGCATGAGGCCAGCCTCCAACAATTACCATCTTGGTTGACCCTCAACCTTCCTGGATTCAATTTCCATATTTGTAAAATGAGTTTTAAAAATACCTGATTCACTAGAGAATATAAGCAGTTTTTCATACATTCACTAACATAGGTGTCCTCCTATGCAAACTACCTGGTTATAGTTTTGCTTATTTTTCTATTGCCTTGTTTTATTCATTTATAGAGGTTCTTTATATATTCTGGATACTTAATCTGTCAGACAAATGCCAATCTTCCCATGTATATGAACTCTTCTGTGAATTGCCCATTACTTGCCCAGTTATTTATTACGGCATTTCTTTCCTTCATTATCATGTAGGAAAGCTAAGTGGATGCAAATCATGTTTCTCTTAATAGGCTGCCTGCTTCTGCTAATCTGTGTCTTGATTTTGCATTTTATAATTGTTTTATTTTTTAATTCGATGATGCAGACACATATATAATTCTATGCAACTTTTATAACCTAAATATTTGATAATATGCTTAAATATGAGATATAAATATAATAATCATAATGATAATAGTGCCTGCCCTAACTACCTCATAGGACACCTGCATCAGTTGAACGATGTAACGTATCTCGCGAACTATTAACACGTGAACTATGGTAGAAAATCTCTTACCGAAAGTCACTCACGGCTCTACCTCTAAATAAGACATTTGAAAAATGGCTCATTCACAAGCAATCAAAATTCTCAATTAATTAATAATAATCTGAAAGTTCCCAGGAATCACCTCCAAACATAATTTATGGCACCCCAATGGCAGAGCTGTTCTACCCATGGACTCCCTGTTGGAACTCCCTCCAGAAAAACATCAGTTCTAATGGATGACACCCTCAATCCCACTATCTCACTAGCTGAGAGGGGAGCTATAAGAGCCTATGCTAAATTCTCTGCTGAAAATGACTATCGCTTTCTAGGCTGACCTGCCGAGGTCACAAATAGGCTCTTAGGACTTACTGCTCATTATTAAAAATAAGACAAAATTTCTGCCCATTGTTACAGTATATTTCATCAGGTCCATACTTTAACGTGTACGTGGTAGCATTTTATGCAGTTCTCTCCATAATTTATCTCCTTCATTCATACGATCCCCTTCAACAATGTGACTCAGATTACTGCAGTCCTAAAGACCAGAACTGCAATGTCTTGAAAAAACTTCACACACAATTTCAAGAAAGTCAAATTTTGACATGTTGGCTCCTAAAGATAACTTAAGTCAGAAAACAGGCTATGCAGCATGTGATAAGCAAGGCCGTGGTCCCCGAAAGACATCGATGTCCTAACTGCCAGGATCTGTGAGTGTTATCTTACATGGCAAAGGAAACCGCGCAGAAGTGAGAAAGGTTCAGGACCTTTAGACAGGAAGCGTATCCGGAACTATCCAGGTGGAAATCAATCTAATCACACGAGTCTTTCAGAAAGGAATAAAAAGATGTGACATAAGAGGATGTGAATATGGAGGAAGTGGACTGTGAGTCGAGGAAAGCAGCAGTTCCAGGAGCAGGAAAAGACAGAGAAGTTCTCACATAGAGAACCTGCATTTCAGCCCAGGGATACCCATATTGGGCTTCTAACCTAACGAAACTATAGAATGATAAATGTATATTGTGGCAATTTGTTATGGCAGCAACAGAAAACTAATGCACAGATCAGACCTAGCTTATTTGCAGGGCAAGAAACTGAGCACCGTTTAGAACCAGCTTCCGATTTAAAACCACAGCACTACTATTTGTTGGCTGTGCCAACCTAAACCACTTCTGAACCCTCCCTAAGCCTTGGTGTTCTCATCTGTAAAATGGGGCTAATGGTATACTAAGTCCTCACTTAACACTGTCGAAAGGTTCTGCAATTTGAAGCAAAACACCATACAACAAAACCAATGGCACCGCAGGCTACTTGATATAAACAAGAGTTCAGTTCCTATGGCATCTCATCCACATCACAGCAAAATGACATTATTCAAAGACCTGCCATAATACCTATCTCCAAAGATTGTTGAAGGACTAAATGAGTTCATTCATGTACAGCACTTAAAATACTATTGCACAGATAGAAGGCACTAAACATATCTTAGCAAGGCTATTACTGACTTTAATCAATAATAATTTAACTGCCTTGGTTTTCTGTCACCCACAGAAAAAAAATCACAAGATCAACAGTCTTCAAAACAGTGAAGGAATGAGCCCTTCTAAAAAGAAAGGTTTGTACACATATCTACAATGTCTGCATGGTGGTCCCACTCCACTAAACCACCACGCGGTTCTCCAGCAGTCATTCCTGTACTGAAGGAGCCAACTGCCAAAGTCAGTGTCAACAGGAGCTCCACTAAGTGATAAACGCTAACAACAGGCCCTGACAGAAAACGGGCCCATCAAAAAGGTAAGTGCTGTCTTATTAAAAATAATAGATGCTGCAAAATTAGTTTCTAACTGAAATTTTCCATAATTGCCTTTTGCCAGCTTATTTGGTATTTATACAGCACTTTTCATTTGCAAAACGCCTGCCCTATCATTTCTTCATAAACAATTAAAATTTTATTTCACTTGGCTACTAACCGGGCAACAATTACATAAATTGACATAACCAGGCTAAGCAATGATGATTCGCACTATAAAAACACAAAGATATAAAAATTGGTAATGTCCACCAAAGCCAGAGGTAAAATACCAATCAAATGTACAGATATTATTTTCTGTTTCATAATTCCACATTGCAACCGCTCAAAGCAGTGTCAAAACTCAAAGAGTAGCAACACTACATCAGAAAGGAGAAAACAAAACCTTTTAACTCCAGGAAGAGACTTGAGTACAAACCTTTGTCAGGAACCATAATAAAAATCAATGTTTGGGGTTTTTCAAAAATCAGTAACCAAGCAGACTAACAGAAAATTTATTATAAAATAATTCCTAGAGTAAAATCAATAAACTTCAAAATTCCAAGAGCAAATAAACCTAAAATCTAATTAAATGATATTTAAGAGGTAATTAATATGCCCCAGCAACAAGAATATATTGTTAGGCTCTCAAAAAACAAAACAACTTTCAGTTGGTTACACAAAACATATTGATTGAATCCAGATTGTTTTTCTACATTTTCCTATCTTTTCCTTATTTCAAGCTCTGTAGGACTATAGAACTAGTACAAACTATAAGAACTGTTATCTGAAAAGCCAATGATAATCAACATTACTACTTCTTTAAAAGGCATGAGGGCTTTGGCGGTCAAGGGAAGCAACCTCAGGGCACCCCAAAAGATCCCCAGGCCCCTTCTCCCCATCCCAATGCTGCCAGAGCAGAGAAGCTCTCTGCAGAGTCCCAGAAGCTGAGCCCTACTGAGCTGAACTCTCTGATGGGCAGGTCGGAGCCATACCAGAACTCCCCTAAATCTCTGCATCCAGATTCAAAGTAGGCCGTCCTTTCCCCAACTTCAAATATAGGCCAAAATGGCTCTCCTTTATCGTATTCGAAAGAACACGAGGCAGCCCAAGAAGAACCATGATCTGTGCGAGAATACATCCTCAAAGGGCAGTGCGGGTGTGCGCACACTCAGGCACAGATGGAAGCGGAGAGGTCGCTGGAAGATACAGCAGTCAGGATACAGCACAGGAGCCAGACACTCAAAAGCCCTCACGGACCACACAGGGAATGTATACGCGAAACAGCTGGGTAAAAGCTAACAAGGGCAAGAGACGTTATAGCAAAAAGGAAAACACACACTCCATCAAAAAGCATTCAAATTCAACTTCTGAAAAACCAACAGTGTGGGTCAAATAAAACACATGTGTAACAGCTGGATTCGGCAGGCAGGCCAGGTGCAGCTGCCAGGTTTCAGGCCTGACAAAGGCAACAGGCCCAGCCGGTCATCTTAAACCTTATTCCCCTGAGGTTTAAGGTGCTGAGGGTGGTCAAAGGGCTCATCCCAGTCCCCTAGGCACCAACCTGTGGACCTGCCACACTGGACCCGCAGGCCTCCCCGGGCCTTTGCCTAGGAACTGCGGCATACTAAAAAGTTTCCTGGCTGGAGAATTCCATACTCACCACTTGAGCTTCCAGGAGTAGAATACTGAGTGGTATCAAGGAATTTCCGAGGCGTAGAAAGGTTTGTAACATCAATCAGAGGAACCGGAGATGCATCTTTCACAAGGGAGCTGGAGGGAAAAAGTAGCGTTACTTATCACGTTCTCCAAAACCAAATGAAGTCCCACTATGTGCCCATCCCATAAGCCCTCTTCACATTGTGACTTCAAATACCCCCCAAGTACATTTCCAGTAAAGTGGTGATTGGCGCAGACAAGGGTAACGAGGTATTCTAAGGGTTCCAAGTACTTAAATTTTTATTAAATGTCTTTTCATTTCGATGCAAGGTTTAAATAAAATGATGTAAGTATGTTCTGGAAGATCTGGCCACACAAATTAAGCCACACAATTTCAATACCCTTTGTTTCGGTATTAAAATTAATTTATCAGTCTAGAAAGATCAAATGACACCATATCATGATAACCAAATGAAGGTTTAACCGTGGTTAAGCCTAGTTTAACTTGTGTTTTTCAAGCTGGAGTTTTTGGACATATTCTGGGAGTTCACTACGTTTAGTTTTCTTGAAAAGAGGTTCATGCATTTCATCAAGTTGCGAGTCACTACAATAAAAGATGTCTGAAGGAATCTTGAACGGGCTAATTCAGTGTTTGATGACCCAGTTCACCTTTTCCAAAAAGGCCTAGCCCCTCCTCTAAAGCTTTAGAGTCTCCAAAATAAACACATAATTTTAAATGACACAAAGACTATCAAACCACAATTAAATTTCCAAGTTGATGCCTATGTATTGGCATCTGTAAGGTGCAAGAATGGAGGCATGCCCAGGCAAATCACACCTGGGCCCTATCTCCCTGAATCTGAATCATCGAATCACATTGCATCTGCAACAGAAAAGCTTCTCTGCGTCAAGTCCAAAGGGCAGAGAGGTCAAAGCCCTCCACAGTTCCCACCACCTCTTCCCAATCCCAACACACATCATCTGTCGCCGTAGCTTCCCTTGGAAGTGATTCCCAAAGTGGGTGATAGAGGGAGGGCAGGCAAAGGAAGGGCAGGGGCGAGACCACACTTCCAAGAAAGCTTTCTCCAAACGGCATGGAAGGATGCATGCAATTCTGCACATCCACCCTCTCCCATCGTGACATATCCCTATCTCCCTCCTACACTACTTTTGGAACAAAGTGCAAGGTATATGTGTTTTGAAGCTAATAGAGTTCAATAAATAAACGTGTTGTTTCAAAGAAAACTTTGAAAAACAAACTTCATGAAGGGCACAATTATCACTGAAGGGATTTTTTTTATTTATTTTTTATCAAGAGCTAGTAAGACGTGATCCATTGTCCTTGGCCACAAGGATAACTGTAACAGTCATTAACTTCCCTCTTTTCATGTAATACAGGGAAGGGTGGGACCATTACTCACACAAGTCTTGAGCATCTGTTACGTGCCTGGCACTGTTTCCAGTGCTGAGGCTCCAAGTATGACGAAGATATAAGCTAAACCAAACTTAGCATATTTCCAATTGTCGCAGTCACCTGCAGACTTACGTGAAACCTCAAGTGAAACATAAGATGGAAAAGTAACAGACACCACACTTAACAAAAACTGAACTGACATATTGGGTTGTCGGAAAAGTCATGATGCATTTTTGCAATGAAAAACATAGAAAAAATACGTCATGACTTTTCCAACAACCCAATAGTTCCAGTAGCTCTTCTCCAATCTAAAGCTATACCTTCCTATTTGCCTCAACCATCTTAAGAAAACCCAACCGAGCTTTCACATCCACTGGTTGATCACAATACTTTGTCTATCAGATCAACAGACAAGTCCATTAGATCACACATTTATACATTTATCTTTTATAGAATGACTACTATGGTCTCTAATTTTTCTTCTCAATGGTCTCGTCCTCTTGTACCTGCACTTGACTCGCAATTGAAAAACAGGTGCTACACACCCCCCAAGCCCCTGGATACACGCGCAGGCCCAAGGACCAGAGGAGAATCACTGATGTTTATGGTGCTGTGACTGAGTACCAAAAAGAAAAGTTCAATTTGATAGGAAAAATATATAATACATTTTATAAATATTTCCATTAACAAAAGTAGAGGAGTTCTTTTTAAAGCACCGATACATGAAGGTATCAATTAGCAGGAGAATTCAGGTATAAAGCTGGATTACTGCCTGCCAAGCCTGAAAACGAAGCAGTACAGTTAGCACATATGTGTGTTCACAGTGATATGTATATATGTGTGAGGATAATACGCACTTCTGTAAACACAGGTGTGCACATGATTTACTTGACGTTAAAATCTATAATTATTTTTCTCAGTTTTAATCTAAAAATATGTTTCAGTTAAATATAGGGTGATAAATGGCTTGCCACTTTAACTTTGAAAAACATAAGCTACTGACTTTATTATCAGAGCCAGAAGGGCCCTCCAACACCATCAATAAACTTTTAGAAAGTCAATTTACTGCAAAACTATTTTCATAGACTCATCGCTCTAAAATTTTCCCTTGGGCTTCAATTTTCTCCTTTGTGAACATGACCCCAAAGGCCCGTCGTTCTGGAAATGACTTTTAGTTTTTCTCCTGTTCTTTTATGGAAGGATTTCATCTCCACAGTTCAAGAGAAAGGGGGCCCATCCACTCATTTCGTTCAACAGAAAAGTAGCTGCTATTATTACAGAATATAGCATTTAACTAGCATGTACCTCAGTTTCCACTTCAGAAAAAAGGGGGAAAAGCCTGTTCTCACCATGCATCAGAGATAAAGTCCAGAAAGTATTATTAGTACCTTCAAAGGGTTTTGAATCTCTCAGGGGAAGTGCTTTGGAAAGTGAACAGTCAAATCAAAATTCGATTGTTCTTTTCAAGTTTCTAATTAATATGAATGGTCTGAGCTGCTTTATTTTGAAAACAATATTGATAGGAGTTTGTTTTTTACATGCATGATTCCAAATTTTTATTTTAAACCCACTCAGAATCATTCAGAGCTAAGTGGACAACAGCTGATGGATATAATACTCTCCCTAGTATAAGACCATCCCCCCAAAACTACTCACTGCATATGGTGATTGATGTGGTTTGCTACTAAATAACCACATGGTGGTAGGACAGAACACTATGAAGCAAATTAAACTATCCCCAAAACAATCGCCCCTACCACCATAACCCCAAAGACCTTTGAGCCATTAACCACCCATCTGTTCAACGAGTAAGGAGCTACTTCTAAATTTGTTTGATTTCAAGATTTCCAGCCATGGAAAGATTGAGTATTTTTAAAAAGAAGAGTTGGGAGTGCTAAAAGCTTCTTAAACATTTGCTTTTTAATTAGAATTTATTTCTGTTCCTTCACTGAGTAATAAATACGTCCAACCACATCCAAAATTTACAGAGGCAGTTCATTTGGCTGATTTTATTGTCAGACTAAAATTTGACAGAGGTGAATTGAACTTTTAGTTGTAAATCTAGTAACTAATATATTCACCCCTCTAACCCCAACAGCTGGCACAGTACCTGACAAAGAGCAAGTGCTCATAAAAGTTTGTTAAATCAAACTGAGCTAAGAAATATCTGTCAAAGATAATATGTCCTTAGGACAAAACTTTAGCTGAATAATGAAACAGGAATGGCCGGCATAGTAATTTTCTACCTTCTACGATCTGCTGGAACATACAGGAAGAATAATGAATGATTCAGGGGGTATAAAAGTCAAAAACAATCATGGTCTCAAATGCTAGACCAAGAGTGAAGACATACAATACAAAATAAGGTAAAGCTAACATCTAAGCCAAGAGGGGAAAAAGAGAGAAAGAACTGAAAGGTAACAAAAAGAAACCAAACATATGTAAAAAAAACAGACATATGTAAAAAGAAAACAGGCATATGTAAAAAGAAAAAGATTTAAAAGACAAGTTAGGCAGCTAACAATACAATGAGGTCACGGACACTCTTTACACACCCAGAGCCAAATATGGACCTCAAAATCCATGGGTCTGAAATTTCCTCCTCCAAGATCTTGTGTCCAAGAAAGGAAGGTTAATCACGTATTAACCCAGGAGGCATGCAATAAGTGAAAGGATTTACTACTTTTAAAATAACTTTTTATTGATTTTATCTGCTTATATATGTATTAAGGGTTCCTGTTTGAAAATGCAAAGAAAATAAAAATAATCTCTTAATATAATTTTGGTGTAAGGCCTTCCAAAACATTTGACAGAAATGAGTCTATCTGTCTATCCATTCCTGCCACACACACACACACACACACACACACACACACACACACACAAATGTCCACTTTCAACATTCTTTGGATTCTGTACAACAGGATTGTATAGAATTTTAAATTCTAGCATTTCCCTTCAACAGTAAACATTTTGCCATTTCATGAAACATCTTCTTCAAAAGCATCATCTATAATTGTATTGTTATTCCAGTAATAATACGTGGTCATGCTGAATACACTCACAGTGCAGAGGGTACGGAGTTAAGTCCCTCTTTCCTAGTCCCCATCCCCCATTTGCATTTCCCAGAGGTAATTCATCAGTGTTTCAGCATTCTTTCAGGAATTTTTATACACGTATATTTATATCTATATAGAAAGGATATGTATTTCATTATCAATTCTTTTCAACTTCTATTTCAAAACTATCTGCTCTTCATGTGCATGTCTTCGTGTGACTTTTGTCTTTTCCTGCAGAAGCTTGCTCTTGGGTGTTTGTGCATTTATTTTGTATACCGACAATTGGGACCATCTTTGTATGTGGAGATACTCTCCATTGTCTGGGTCAAAGCAAAAAAAGAAAGAAAACCCTACTTCCTACTATAAAAGCTGAAGGAGGCCGGATGTGTTCCAGACTCAACAAATGCAATGATTCCACCATGGACTTTGAATCTTGGGGAGATAAAGATTAAAGGACGTTTAGAGATCCTTTACCCAAGAGTCAATAATCCAGCTGTTGTCGGCATGGTGCCAGCCGGGCAGCAACCCAACCAGACAGACCTTTCCTGTGCCTTGTCTATGATGTGTGCCCAACTGCTCATCTCCCTCGGTCCCTCCTGGGATTCCGAGCCTCATTATACAGACTTCCTTCCCTTAGATTCTGCAACCTGCCTGGTAACTTTCCACTACGTCCCTTTCCTTGTTGCAGTTACCAGGGCTGACTTCTGCTATTTGCAATCAGGAACACTGGCTCAATACATCATCCTTTGTAGAGGAGAATATGTTTTACTTGCTCTGTCTTCTCTGGTGACTTTTCAGCACAGAAATCTTTAAATATACATATCTAGGTTAATATACATAAAATTAAATGAATTAAACATACTTTCTCTAATTATTAAAATCCAAAATAAAACAACTTCTGACTCATCTTTAAGCAAGAATTCAGCATTCCTTTCTATCTCTTGCCTATCCAAATTCCCCAGTCAATATGAACTTAATGTGGGGATATAAATCCCGTTCATTATTACAGTCTTTGACCAGAGACCTTCTTTTGCAAAAATAATTTTCAGCTCATATTTTCAATCTTGTAAAAATAGATTTGTCAGTTATTTATATGTAAATTTATATATTAATGGCATGTAGTTCTCACAGTAGTTATAAACTAGCTACAACTTTATCGTCCTCAAGTTGCAGAATTTGATTTATATCTCAGAGTCCATCTCTGAGTATTCTTCTCAGAAAAAGAACATTAGTGATTTTTTGTTGCTGTTGTTAATTTATATCTAAGAATGTCTCTCTGTCACCCATGCATATCAATGCCCTTTTAGCTGGGTATCGAAGTCTTTCGTCCCAACTCTTCCCCATTCAACACTTCGTACACGTTGCTCTGCTAGCTTCTGACATCCCGTGTTCCACAAATCCTGCTGAGCCTGATTTTTGCTCCTTTCTGTGTATCAGGACTAGGTTTAACTATAGAAAACAGAAGACCCAAATAGCAGTGGCCTGAGTAAAATAAAGGTTTTCCTTCCTGTCATAGAAAAGACATCACCTATTCAGGCTTTAATGGAGGTTCCATGTCATTAAAGAGATTCAGACGTGCCTTCCATCCTCAGGGTCCCCAGGTGTCCAAGATGGACTGATGGCACCAATCCATGTCCTACACAGGACATACAGGGAGGCACGTGAAGGGTAGAAGAGTGAGCATACCAGTTTAGTTGGCATCTTTAAGGATTTTCCAATGAGACTTGATTCAGCAGCTTGCAGGCAAAAATCTCACTAATGACCTTGAGCTATATAGGAGGATGGAAAATTGAGTCTTGGAGCAGGGCATAGGGCCACCAGGAACAAAATAAGGTTGCCATTAAAAATGAAGAAGGGGAGAAGAATGGACAAATAACTATCTCTGTCACAGCAGATACATTTTCTTCCTGGTGTTTACAGAATTTGTTTTTGAAATGCATAAGAATTTTCCAATTACATCAAAGAGTAACTTTTCTCATTAATTGAATTCTACTGATTTGCAAACCAAGGTCTTTTTTTTGTTATTTCTATTTGGATTTCTTTTTTGCACTATACAGTAAAACCTTGGATTGTGAGTAAAGTGGTTTGCTAGTGTTTCGCAAGATGAGCAAACATTTCTAATACATTTTAACGTGGTAAATGAGCGATGTCTTGCAATATGAGTAGTTTGTTTCTGGAACGAATTCTGCTCACAAACCAAGGTATTACTGTAATTATTGCTTCTGTTTCTCTCTGTATTCATTTGCTAGGGCTACCACAATAAAACACCACAGTGTGTGTGGCATAAACAACAGATATTTATTTTTTCACAGTTCTGAAGGCTAGAAGTCCAAGATTCAGATGTTGACAAGATGGATTTCCTCTGAGGCCTCTCCTTGGCTTGTAGATGGCCGCCTTATATCACTGTGTCTTCACATGGTCTTCTGTCTTTGCAAGTCAGTGTCCAAATTTCCTCTTCTTATAAGGACACCAGTCATACTGAATCAGGGCCCACTCTGATGACCTCATTTTAACTTATTTACCTCTTGCAAGACTTTATCTCCAAATTTAGTCAGTCTGTGGCACTGGGACTTTGGAGTACAATATATGAATTTTAGGGGGGCACAATTCAGCCTATTACACTATCATTTTAGTGTCATTTTGCAGCATGTCTAAAATCATTGGATTTTTCTCTGGTCTCCATCTCTCATATCTATTATCTTTCTTTCATCATCTTGTCTTTTCCTCTTCATGATGAGCAAAGCGCTCCCTCCATATCACCGAGTCAATTCTTCTTGCTAATGCTTTAACCAGGGACTTCATTCCCCTACTTTATTTTGGTTTTCCTTATATTTGTTCATGTTCTAGTTAGTTCTTTTTACATCTCTCCCAATTCCATTATTATGGCTCTCCATGAACATTTCATAGACGCTACATACTTGTTGCGTACAACCACAAAATCCCAGTAACGTTCAACAACACACACACATATTGGTGGCTGTCTGATAATGGATTGGTTCCACATGTCTCTCATCCTTCCCCAGGGACCAATGCCAAGACAGCAATGGCAGAGGCACAAGAGGGCATGCTCACTGGCACAAGCACATTTCAAGCCCCTCCTCGTGTCATGTGCTAATGGTCAGCAAAACAAGAGCCCCAAAATCAAAGAGCAGGAAATGTACTTTTACCATTAAAGTGGGGGGGAGGGGGAATAAAATTTTTGAATGATGATCTAATCTACTACATCATCTTGCATCTTTTGAGAAACCTACGTTTAAGCCTCCTCAATTTTTCCTGTTTTGCTTTATTTAATTTTTTTCAAATAAATGCTCTTCTCTCAAACCTCAAAGTAATGCTCATTTCCCTACGCAGTAGAGTGTTTTCACAGGGCCCAGAGTGGTCTTTTTGTTTCCTTTTTTTTTTTTAATCCTTGCATGTGAAGAAATCTGTTCAGACCTGTTATCTATCACCAGACACTGTAGAAGGAATTTACTTAGCATTGCGCCTACTAACCACTTTATTCTCCGCTAAAGTACTGACAGTTATTTTACTGAGATCCAGTGTTGAAGTCTCAGGTACATAACCTGTAGCTCAATTTGTGTCTGGCAGAACTTTGTCTAGTGCCCATCTGCAGAAAAGAGAGAGAAACTCCTCTTTCTCTGTCAGGGTCTCTGACTAAACTGAAGCATCGCCCAGAAAGTTGGCAATTTTTGTTTGAACGGGATAGGATTTTAAAGACTTTACTCCCAGCATGCACTGCCTCCATTGTGCCTCTTGCCCGTCGCTGGATGGAAAGGTATGAACACGTGTATTTCTGTAGATAGTGCTAAACTGGCCTCTGAGACAATCATATGCTATTTTAAAGGATTCTTGGAAGGACATGACATGCACAGCTCTCTGATACATGTCAGTAACACCAATGGTCTGCTGTCTTAACTGTCTTAAGATCTGGTCTTATTCCCTACCAGGTCTATGCTAACCTAATGAATTTCTTGAGCCCATCCAGGCCCTTAAATATAGGGCTATGCTACAATCAGCCCAGGATAAAAGAGAAGTGTTCTCTCTGAACCTCTCCTGAACTATTCCAGAAAGAGGATTGTCTAAAGAGGAACAGAATCCTAAGCAACAAAGAATTTTATAACTGCAATTCATACAAACATATTTCTTAATTAGGTTGACTTCACTATCCAATTGAAGGATTTTTTCCTCTCCATTCTAAGATATACGAGAGTATCTCTGACCCAATATATTAAAGGCCCAGAGTAGTTTTTTTTATGTATTTCTACATAAGAGGATCATAATAAATGTACAATGGAGGAATGAACGAACTTCGAACATCAACCTTTCAGAACGTGGTGTTTGCTGTTATAAAACCATCTTACAATGTTGAAGACAATATGTTAAAAAGAGAAGTAAATAACCTCCCACAATATTCTGGGAAACAAATAACAGCCCTTAAAATTCTACAACGCCACAACACACTGCAGCAAAGGGCCTCTTGCACCCACCTCATTCTCCCTTTCTCCCTGTTGCACTGCACAACTCGGCTCGTCGATTTGATGTATAGGTGCCGGTGCAGCTCATCTATGAGAACCAAGTGGAGGTTCATCTTCTTGCTGTGAAGTTCGAGCCTAAGGTCACTCAGTCCTTCCACCTGGAGCAGGGGGCCCTCCAAAGACTCAACTGCTGACACCTAGGAAGGGAGAAAATACAATGAAGCACAATTAAATAATCCAGCAATATCATAAAGATGAAACTATTTTTTAAAAGACACAGTCAAAAGCGAGTTTAGGAAAACCTTACGAGCATACATCACACTTTATAGAGTCCAGCAGTCTCCCTTACCCACGGTTTTGCATTCAGCAGTTTCAGTGACCTGCGGTCAACCAAGGTCCAAAAATATTAAATGAAAAAAATCTCAAAAATAAACAATTCATAAGTTTTAAACTGTATGTCGTTCTGAGTAGCGTGATGAAATCTCACGCCGTCCAGCTCCACCCCACCCAGGATGTGAATTACCCCTTTGTCCAGTGTATCCACGTTGTATATGACCCCTGCCCATTCGTCACTTAGTAGCCATCTCTGTTACCAGGTCGCTGTTGTGGTACCACAGTACTTGTGTTCAAGTAACACTTATTTTACTTAATGGCCCCAAAGTGCAAGAGTAGTGATGTTGGCAATTAGGATATGCCAAAGAGAAGCCCTACAGTGCTTCCTTTAAATGGAAAGGTAAAACTTCTCGCATTGATGAGGAAAGAAAAATCTCATGGTGAGATTGCTAAAATCTATAGTAAGAATGAATCTTTTATCAGTGAAATTGCCTAATTTTTAAGTTAAACTTTACAACAGGCATGAATCTATAGGCAGAAACAGAGCACATCTAGGGCTCAGTACTGTTTGGGGTTTCAGGCATCCACTGGGGATCTTGCAACATATGCCCTGGATTAAGGGGGGACTCCTGCATAATGTGGACAGGCCTCGCCCTGCCTCGGAAGGGTTTAGCATCTGAGACAGATAACGCTGAAGAAAACAATCTTGATAAAGAGCAACATGAAAGCATCTAACGTACCACAACAAAGCCTTATGTACAAATATATTCTCATACACATTGCCTATCAGTGGACACAAGTAAAATGACCACCCCAATTAAATGACAGCACCATTCATATTCTCACAAGAACTCCATGTACTAATGGTTTAAATCAACTTTCAAAGTTAGCATTTTAAGACAAAGACTAAATAAAAGCACACTACAAGCTTTTTAATAATTACTTCTCATGATGATCAGAAATCCAAGCTGGGTTAACTAACTAAGAGTACGTGTGTGTCTACATATAGTCAGTCTCTCTCACTGTTTCTCTCTCTCTCTCTCTCTCTCTCTCTCTCTCTCTCACACACACACACACACACACACACACACACACACAGAGGTCGGTGGAATTTTTACATGAACACTACAAGTGGACAACGGCAGTCATCACCTCTGCTTGGCCTAGTCCAGTTTGACAGGAGAAATGGGAATTGAACAGTGACTAGAAGATAAACAAACTATGGAGAGGGAGGTACTCCTGGTGTAAAGTGCAATTTGGGAGATTTTTAAGACAAAAAGGATTGGATGAATAAAAATGGTGTAGGAATGCCCACAACAAATGGAGAAAATGAGGGATTTGAGGAGCTTGGAGCAATTCATTTTAAAACCAAAGTGATAACTGTAAAAGAAAAACACAGCATGTATGATATGGCCCCATTTATGTATGTATAGAGAGGGTGCCAAAAAAATGTATATACATTTTAAGAAAGGAAAAAAACTGTATTAACATTACACTGATAGTAACCCCTTTGAGCACCTCTTGTCATTGCAGAAGTCAAACGTGACTCATATTCATCTTTTTTAATCAGTATATATTGAGTATTACAATTTTAATACAGTTTTTTTTTCCTTTCTTAAAATATGTATACATTTTTTTTGGCACCCTCTGTATAAAATTATGTCTTTACGTCTAAAGGTCTTGTATTCTTAAAAAACAAAAATCTTAAAGTGAAGAGTATATTTCCAGGTACCATTCCTTGGGAGAAAAGTGGGGGGGGGGGGGGGGAGAGAAACACCGAGAATGCAAAACTAACAACGGAGAGGAGATGGCTACAAGCTGAACTGAGAGGGGAAAGACCATCAACAACCTCCCTAAAGGGGTTAACGTGCTACGGCTATTACCCGCTTAGGTTACACTTCTAAGTATTTCTAATATTACACAGAAAGGCAATAACTAATAATACTTGAGTGTAATTACGCATATAAACGTGCTCCTAAAAACTAAAGCATTTATACAAAACCAACAGACAATGAAAGCCGTGAAGCATACCGGTGGTAAGTGTTGATCACAGGTCTTTACCAACCCACAGAGTCACGGAGGCGCTTGTGGACAGTGACCATGGGAAGCTTGGCAGCTGCCCAATGCACAGTGACTGGAGATGGGAAGGAAAATGCAACAGCTCACTCACAAACACACCACTTGCTCTGTGATGTGCTGTAATCAAATGTCAGTAGCAAATAAGTTTCCTTAAGTTCAAGAAGGAATCGAGGAATGAGAGAGTGAACAGCCCTGGGCCAGCTCTGCCCTCTGACGCCCGCCAGCTCATTTGCATGCTGACGTGGATGTGCCCCGGCTCCAAGCGCCCCTGGGTCTAGTGTAAGCTGCCAGCAATTCCAAATGGAAAGGCAGCCTCCTGAAATGACCAAAGCGTCCCCAAGGAGGGACAGCAACAAGAAATTCATTTACACTCATGCTCTAAAATGGATTTTAACTTGGGTCGCTAGCAGAGAAAAGAGGACGCATTAACCTTTAGTGACATCGAGATCCAGAAAATGAAAAATAATTTGGTAAACCACTGGCCCATCATGTAGCCCTTTCCCTTAAGGTAATTAAATCCAGCTGAGATGGTTAAGCTTGAAAACCACCCACGGCAGAGCCACACTTGGTTTGTTTGCAGGAATTTGCATGAAGATTTTTAACCCAAACAGCTCATGATCCAAACACAAAATTATATGGGGATATCAAGTTTCAAAGACACTTAATTATAATTTTTTCTTTTAATATAGGTAGAGCACTTAGCACAGTGCCTGGCACATACTGAATGCTCACTGAAATTATTATTATTATTATTTTATTTTTTTTTTTTTTTAGCTGAGCCATCCTGCTACCTGTTGGCAGCTCAGCGGCTGCTCAGCTCAGGCAGGGCATCGAACCGCTGTTACTCAGAGCTCAAACTCTTGAGCAAGCTCTTAACCAACTGAGCCACTCGGCCGGCCCTGAAATTATTTTTAACAGAACTTATTTATTCTGTGGATAAAGAACTCTCAGGGGGTGTTTTCAACATGCTTTAATGCAACATTTTCAGTAAAGTGCTGTTTCCTTCAGAGAACCATTATAGCCATTTAGATGACAAACTTTCTGAATATGTTCTTTTGACCCAAAATACAAGTACAATTTACACACACACACACACACACACACACACACACACACACGTATATATATATATAATCAAGAGCAGTCTAAGAATTTCAAAGATTTGAAAACCTTACCACAAAGAGAACAGAGAATAGGGAACAGTCTCTTATTTCTATATGAAAATATAGTGCTTTATGTTCCAGCCTTCACTTATTAAAAGTATTTGCAAAGCTATAATTATGGAAGCAAGGCAAGGTCATTGTCTTCCCTACTCTAACCTTACTAAGTGGTAATCAAACCAATTTGAAGAAAATAGTTGTCAGTGCAACATTTGATCTCTAAAACATCAATTTAGAAACCTGACATTTATCTTAGCTGGTTTTAAGTCGCGTGTACCATAAAGTTTACACATAATGAAAAACTCGGTGAGGCAGCAGCATCCCAGCAACCATTACTGATGGTTAAATGTGTTGTACTGAGGGGTCTGGTTTCCAGGCACTTCACAATTAAGGCTTCACTGGTAGGGAAATCCATCTACATTTAGAAATGAGAGTAACTAGTCATAAAAATACAGCTAAAGAGATTGTTTTAATGTATCAGAAATGGTTATTTTATAAATTATTTCAGTCTTCTAAACTTAATGACTACAGAGCACTTAAAAGAACACACTGATGAAACATCAACAGAAATTCAAGAGATGCGGTTGGATCAAAGCAGACAGCAGCAAAATGGTCTCACAGGTTAGTGGCGACGAGAAATTACCAAACTGGGTTCATAGATGTGACTGACACACAACACTGAATAATGATACAAATATATATTAAAATTACAAGACAAGATGTAGTGATGAAAGATTCAATAAACAATATACAGTGTAACAGTTAATTGGCATATGCTCTCTATACATCAACTCACAAATCAAGTATCATTCATTCTTGCCCCAAATGATTTCTTTCTATTACCTCCTAGAATTCTCAGGTATGCCACACTATTTCTTGTGGTAGATTACTATATAATGAGCCAACTAAATGTATCTAGAATTTTTCTGAAACATATCTTCAACAATAATTTTTCTGGAGAAAAAAGGTGCTACTAGTAGAGAATTTTTTCACCGAACACCAATTATTGTCAAAAGAATACTGGTGTTCTACTCAACACAGCTGGAAACTGCTCATGTAGATGCCAGAAATCTGTTTGGGAGTTGAAAACAAATATTTCCTTTAGGATTATGAAAATCAGCATACATTTACAAAACATTTGAACACATAATATGGAGCAGAACAGCATGTTTTGCTATTAGAAACCTTTAAAACCATTAAAAAAACAGAAATTCAAAAAAATGTTGCCTTAGTCAAAAAATAAGTCAAGGGTACTGTTAAAATGTATGGAATCAAGAACTGTCTGGTATTTCAAAAAATTTTACCTTGAGACATAAGTCTACAACAAAATAAATCTTTGTAACTAGGAACTACAGTGCTTATAAGTTTTCTTCCCCAAATTTCTATTTTTCAGTTTCATTTTAGTTTCAACTAGGAAATTATTATTTCTGAGTTAAGTGTTTGTCTTCTGCCAGTCGTACTCAAGCTGGTTAGTTAAAAATATCTAGTTTGGGGCTTTAATACAAATAAATGAAAACGTTTTGGAGAAATGCCAAAGTTGGCCATTCTGAACAACTATTTCATTGAAGAAAATGCTAGAAAGGAAGCTACTGGTCTTTTTTATTTTTTCAGTTGGAGGAGGTGAGATACACAAAGGTAAATTAGTAACTGTTTCTAAATAGAACTGAGATTCAAGCCATAAACAGAAGAAAAACTCTTTAAATATAAACAACAACAACAAAAATCAACCTGATAACTAAGCCATCTGTCAGCTAATGAAAATGCTTATTTTGGCAACAACATTCCCTAAGAAAGCAAATGTTTGCCATTGTGGACTCCAAAACAAACATTTCCTTCAGGACTCTGATAATTCCAAAATGTTTTATCACCTTACAATAGGTCATTTTGTCTGCCCTAAGGAACCATTTTTCTAGTAAGACCACATAAACTTCCGAAAATGTTGCCTTGGCCCAGCTTACAGATGCAGTTAAAAGATATGAAATTAGACTATTCCAGAGAATTGATGCCGTCTCCTTACTTACACACACACACACACACACACACACACACACACACACACACACACACACACACACA
>NW_017731581.1:2265603-2271295 GCF_001890085.2 Hipposideros armiger
AGGCCCCTTCTCCCTCAGGAAGCCCAATATCTATAATGCAGATTCAGCGTGCTCTCACCATTAACAACAGGACGCCCGTCTAGCTCCATTCTCCCTTCATTACTGCCGGGGTTAGTGCATGTTTTTATTTAATAAACCTTCATCAGCTCAAATGAAGGGTTGTTATTAGTTGAGCTAACAGCCAAATGATAATGCTCGGGAGAGATACCAGTGCTGCTTGGTACATTAACAAAGAGAGGCGAAGGGCTGAGGTCAAGCACTGTGTCAATGTAAATGAGGCGATATTAGGTACTAACGGCTTAATGCAATAGACTGCCTGGGAGATAATGGAATTTTCAGGATAAAGCAAATGAGATGAAGTTATTGATAAGTGAATGAAGGGGGGAGGGGGCTGTAAGATAAAGTGCTGTCAAAGACAAGGCCTTTCACTTGTGAATTTCATCTTCAAAGTATCTTCAAATCTATCTTAGAAAACAAAACTCAAAAGAGATCAAATGTGACTTCTAGCTTCATGAGAGTCTATGGCTGCTGTACACTGATTTGCTCTAAAAGCATACCATTTTATTAGGTTATTCTGAAGCTTTCTTTGGAGATCCCCCCTTATTTTTGTTTTCATTTTGTTTCATTTTTTTTCTTAAACATCAGGACACACTCTACCACAAATAATTCCCATATGTTATTAAAGCAAACATCTTTTTTTCCTCTTGTAAAGCAGGGAGGGGAAGTCAGATCTTCTAAGATATTCCATCAGCCCACGCCCCATAAAACGACAATATATGAGAAATAAAAGTATTTTCTATTGTGGGGACCTTTAAAGGTTGTCATGACTGGGGTCCTGCCCCAATTTTACAGACTGAAAAAAAAAAAAAAAGTGAGGCCCAGAAGTGCATTTTTCCCCCTTAACCTTTATTTTTCTTCCAAATTACAAAAGTAACACATGCCCAATCAAGAAAACTTGAAAACACAAAGGAAAAAGATGATCCACATTCTCAACAAATATTTTAAATTGACTTCTTCCAATCATTTGCCACATAAATTTTCTTACAAAAATACTGTTATTTTTAAATATGCTTTTTTCACTTGGCAATATGTTGGGAACATCTGCCATCACTAAATATATTATTTTTAGTGTTTTCATACTAGTCTATGATATTATTCCACAAATGACTTAAACCAATTCCTCATACTTAAGTAATCGCTAATTATTTCTACTTTCATACATCTTACCGTGATAGTTATCCTTGTTTACATATTAATATTTTTGAACACATAACAATTAAAATTCTTAATTCTTTTTCCTTAAGACAACATTCTAGAAGCAGAATTCCAAGTCCCAAGTTATGCACATATTTAGGGTTTCTGATGCACATCAACCTAAGAGCCTTTTTTGATCTAAATGGACTTAAAACAGACCTGTCCACAATTACTTTCCTGCTGAAATTAAACTATACCCAACACCTTATGAGAAAGATAAGAACGGTAATTGCTCATGGGAAAAGCTCCCCTCAATTCTCAGTTCCCGTCAGTGCTCCATAAAGAGAGCATTGAAACCTAGAAAATACAAGAGACCACTAGGGAAGATAGTCTCCTGCAACAAGTGTCCCAAAGTCACTTACATTTGTCATCATGTTATTCTGGGACAAGAAAAAGTTACAGAACTCTTTCCTCTTAAGAGTTGGCAAAGGAGGTCTCTGAGAGTCACTTCAGACTCACACTTCAATCGAGACCATTCATCCACACTGTGTAAGAGCCCCAAATCCACTAGAAACACAGCACTTATACACAGCTCCTTAGGGACAGGAGCTATTAAAATCCCACAAAAGAATGTGAGAGGAATATGGGTTTGTTTTTTTTTTCATGTCATGAATTCGGCAACCACAAGTAATTACTACTGGGATGAATCTCAGAGAAAATACACTTCTTTCACAAGCTCCGCCTATCCCGTCAAGCCCAGCAAAGGCTCAGACCATCATCAAGTTGACAGAGAGGGCTCCCATGAACAACATGCACTGTCATCCGGGGCCATTTATACATAGCTAGCATCCCCACCTGGCCACAGACTGACCAGTCAAAAAACTGTTCAAGCAAGTCCATTTGTGAGGCTACAGCTAGGATATGATGGAGGATGTCAGCAAAAAACACGTGTATTATTATTGACTTAGGTGACTTAGGTTATTCCTCCTACAGACTGAAGTGCGTAAACCTGCGCACAAACACACACACTGATCATCTGATTAAAGCAACATGTATGCATCAGCGTTGGTACATCACTTTGTCTAGGAGAGAAATGCTACTTAATGCAAACAAGCCCCCGACGACTGCCTTTTCTTTTCACCTGGCACCCCGTGACAGTGACGATGACAATACCACCTATACTGTTTTACATTTGTATACTGCCTTATATTTTTACAAAGCACTTGACCTGTATAAATTTTCATTTTTATTCTCACAACGATCCCATAATATAGACAGGGTAAGAATTTGTATATCCACTCTATAGAAGAGGATACTCAAAAACAGAGAGAAAGAGATTTCTTTATCTAAGCCCCTAGAACTGGTGAATTGTTGGATCAGGACTGGAATTAAGGCCGTCTGGTTTTTAAATGCATTTTGTTTGCACTATACCACACCATGCCTAGCCACCACCTGTCAATGAATACATTTTTGCTCCAATTTCAATCCATTAAATCCCAGCAATAAATCAGATAAGAACCCACAGGAAAGACGCAGGACTCAGCAGCAAGAGGACAGCTCTGAAGAATCCCAAGTCAGTCCAAACCTGAAAGCATTTACTTTAAACGTTAGACAGAATTCGCAGTAACCAAATAATCATTCTGTGAAATCAGAATAAAAGTTCCATACTCATCAGCTCTATCCAAAAGCTGCAATAGAGAAAGGCAGCAAAGCAACATTTGTACATGAATGTGAGATAGCAATGGGATGTTTCCTGTATGCAAATACTTGCTTTCTAACTACTGAGAACTGGTGTTGAAGTCAAGGGCAATTAGTTTTGCTTTACTGCATAGCACAGGCTGTACCCTCCATCAATGGTTCCAAATTTGTCTATGTATTGGAATTACCTGGAGAAGGTCAACAATTACTGAAGCTGGTGTCCCACCCCACCCCCACCCCCAGAGATTTCAATGTAATCTGCCTAGGGTGTGACCTGGGCTTTAGAATTCTGGAAGGATTCCCTAGTGTGCAGGGTCTGAGAATCACTGCCTTATAGCCAGGTGAGCCAATGGAAAATTGCTGAATCTTATGAAGTTTAGTGCAACAAAATAGAATTTCTATTTGCTTTAAAATAAAAGGGGCAACTGAGGAGCAGATCAAGGCGCAAACGAAACGGGAAAGCAAGCTCACACAATAATCCAATGCCTATCAAACAGTGTGGCTTTTAGAAACCCAGGCCTTCAAAAACAAATCTAAATAAAAAGGGCACTGAGCAGCAAGAAAAATAGTCGCTACAAAGCCCTGTGTTTTTACTCTCCAGGAGAGAAATAAAGCTGCCACACTAAGCCTACTCAATTTTGGACACACAAAAAACAAAGGTTAGTTGTTTCATAACTTTATTTTCAGCTTTTCTTAAATCTTTTGTGAAGAGAAGACGTAGGTGTTTGAAGGGAGAATGGGGTCCCAAATGCAGCTAGAAGCAGCTACAGCTGACCACCCTAACTAAGAAACCAAACTTTCTCACCCCCAGCCTTGATGCTTCGTTTTGTTTTATCAATCATGGAAAGAGAGACTCTATCTTTTCATCGTGTGTCTCTCCCTACCAGTATGTAAGCACCTTCAAGGTTAAGGCCAACTTCACAGATACATATACCCTAACAACACAAGTGAACAACAATGGCATCATCGCATTCATTTGTCTATCAAAATAGGCACCAGATTCTTTCCTGATAAATTATTAGAACAGAATACGGCATCGGTCTCTCAACTCAACGTTCTACACTAGGAACAGATGGGTGCTAATGGTGGCTATTTCATTATTGATCACTGTTACATTTTTTATCATGTTGTAGAGGAATCAATACAGAATGCTGAAACATTTTTGCAGAGTCACTGAACCACTTACAGGATAAGGACAATAAATTCACTAGAATTTTCCAGCTCCTGATAGTCATCGAGTTTTCACTTCCATACCATCTCCAGAGTCACAATGAGAAAAAAAGGAGTGAGATCTCAGAAACTTTCAAGCCGGAAGAAAGGAATATGTGTTTTGGCCCCTTTTGGTCTGCCTTGTACATACATGAATCATTTGATAGTGGACACATGATCACCCATCCCTTCCCTAGCCATAGTCTGAGAAAAGAATTACCATATTTTCCCATGTATAAGATGCACCCTTTTTCAAAAGATTTGGGGTCTGAAAACTGGGTGCATCTTATACAGTGGTTGTAGATTTCAAATGCCATAGATGGAACTGAGGACGAGGCAATCTATGAAGACAGTGATTCGTCATCAGACACAGATGAGGACAAGCTCATGGTTGGGAGTTTTGATAGTGATGAGGAGTTGTATGAATTTTATGATGAATAAAACTTGAGTTCAATAACTTTATGTAATACTTTTTCAAATTTCGGGCCCCAAAATGAAGGTGCGTCTTCTACATGGGAGAGTCTTCTACATGGGGAAATACGGCAGTCTGTTTGCTAATGACACTGTTTTCCCAGCACCTAGAGGCACAACCTCATTGGTCCACTGGTCCTGCTATCTAAGCACTGACAAAACAGTTTAACATCAACTACTCTAACACTGAAATTAACATTTTTGATGTGCATCCTCCAACAGTGGACTGGCTTATATCTAATTACCATACTCAGCAGAATAACACATTTAATTACTTACGAGTAGATTTTGCAATAAACTAGTCTTGGACAGTTTACCAACAAATGACACTGCCTATAATTAGACAGCCAATGGGTACCCTGCGAACATATGCTTGATGTAGGGTGAAGAGGTAACTGATAACTGAATCTGAAATTTGACCATGCCAAATCCCAAAATAGCCTTATGTTAATAGAACTCTGAGGTCTTGATCACGTGTTCGAGCAGACTAAACTTATTTTCGGAGCAAACTCCTATCTCTGCCTGCAGTATTGTATACAATGTAGAATAGTCTTTCATTCTATCTGTCCAAGGAATTAAAAACTCTTAACTTGCCACCCTACTTCAACTCTTTTATTAGCTCAAAACAAGTCCGCATCAGATCAATTTTTGAGATTATAACATGAAAGCCATCACCCCATCCTTTCTTACAGTATCAGTAAAAATAATCAATAACAATAAATAACATTTCTAAACAGCTAGTAATAGATACTGTGACCACTTCACAAGTATAGCTTAATATCTTAATCCCTTCAACCACCCTTGGGGGTATATATTAATTTCAACTCCAACTGTCAGCAAAGTCAAATTAAATAATTAGCCCCAAGTCATGGAGCTAGGAAAGTCAAACCAGGATTTAAGGACAGGTCCATCTGACCTACACTAAGACTCATGCGAACATCCACAACCTTGACTGTTGTCCAACAATTGCAAAGGGTCTTGTAAAATGAAAATATTACGAACATCCTTTTGGCTAGTATAGGGACTTAGAAAACTACGCAATGAAATGGCTGCCTTCCTCTCTTCAGCCCAGCTGCGGTCACATTCTCAGTGTGAGTGATTCCTCCACACCTCTGAGCAA
>NW_017731581.1:2271990-2303009 GCF_001890085.2 Hipposideros armiger
CATCTCCAGCCGTCTTTTCAAGACAATAAGGGAATTAAAATTTCAATTTAAATGCAGAGGTTTGAAACACGCTTCACTGGCAAAATTACTTCAATTAATGTGAGTGGAATACAAAGGACAGACTGCAGAAATGTGATGCAGCAACGAGAAATTATGTCATTAATGTGCTTGCATCCACCCAGCACAATGACTGCGAAGGTCTAATTTAAACCGTACCTATCACGAAGCTACAGGCTACAATATAAATCAAGTCTCTGATTCCAACGTGACAGATACAGGCTTCTTGGTGGATGGCGTTGAGCTTTTTGTAAGCAAACCGCAGCTGTTTACCTTGACGAAGCAAACAAAAGGCCATGCCTCTGTGCAGACAGTCCCTGTCATGCCAATTTAATTATTTGATGCAATACTCAGGTTATTATATCACAAGGAGAAATAAATATCCCATCTAGGAGCCAAGTCTGATGCTATCAGACCAGTCCAATGGGGAAGCAGGAATTGCAGAAGCTGACAAGAGCCATGGGTCACCACTGATTTATTTACTCTGGATTTATTAACCTGAGTAGGGATTAAATTACCGGGCATCTGCCTTGAAATAAAAATGCAAAATCTTTCGTTAAATGAATCCAAGGAAATCAGAGGGTTTTGAAAGACTGGATTATTTTGTCTTCACTTCCCTCTGACTTCTTTCAGCAGAGGTTTCTATTTGGACCCTGCAGATGCCTTAAGTAGATTTTACTTCTAATAGCACATAACCATGGGGAGAGGAAATGTGATTAGTTTTTCATATGAAGTCCAATGAAAGAGCAATTATAGACGGTACTATTCAGTCTTACAGACAAAAGGCCAAATTGAAGACTATTTCCGACCTTTTAAGCACACCTTAAATCCTACCTCCATTAAATCTTCATCGTGTATTAGGATATGCCAACTCCCCAAATCACACAAAGCAACTTCCTCATCTGGAAAAATGGGGATGATATCAGAAGCCTATTTCTCACAGGGTTGTTGAGAGAATTAAATGTGTTAATAAAAGTTACCATACTTAAAATGGTGCCAAAACACAGTGATGCTCAATACATATTATGACAATTACTATTTTTGTTGTTCATTTAAATATTGCAAAAAAGAAAGATTAGAAATTAGAGAACCTTGCCATTAAAAATTTTTAAAAAGGACAAAAACAAAACAAAACAAAAAAAAGGAGGAGAAAATTCAGACCAGAGCTCCTAGAAAGAAATCATCGCCTTTTCTGTTTAGTGGCATGAAAGTCTTTCACGCAGTTACCCATTTGGCTAATGATCTGCGAACTCTAACTACAGGAGGTACATTATGCTAAGTACAGGACAAAAATAGGTAAGATAGAGCCCTGGCCCTCAGTGACCAACCATACAAACAAAAGCAATGTTACAAGGAAATACGTGCAGCTTATGGAAACAAAGAAAAGCATCTACTCATGTTTAGTGTACAAATACACACAATATTTTTTTTTAAAGTACCTAATTACCTGGGACATTCAGAGACTTGATGAAATTTGAACCAAGTCTTAAACAATAAATCATAATTTTCCAGGTGAACAGGATTAGAATTTGTTTCAGGGAAATATATGATCAATTCAAAGAGAAAAATCTATTGCATCCGTATACATCAGCAACAAATAACTAGATATTATAATTAACAAACCCATTATTTTTAAAAAACAAAAAGTATGCTACTCAGAAATAAAACAAAATATATGTAATACAGTATCTCTAAGAAATGCATTACTAAGCATTATTGTAAAGGACATAACTGAAGACTTCAATAAATGAGAGACATACCCTACTCACTGAAAGACTTAATATTACAAAGATGAAGTTCTCTCAAATTTAATGAAAATCCCATCACATTTTTTGTGGAACTTGACAGCTGATTCTAAAATTCATATGGAAGAGTAAAGGCCCAAGAATAGCACAGATAATCCTGAATTGCAAGGTGAGGGAATGTCTTCACCTGCTATCAAGATGTGTCATAAAATTATAGTAATTAGAACAGTATGGCTTTGGTGCAGATACAGATGAGACAAACTAAACAAAATAAAGAGCTGAGAAACAGACCCATGCATATGTGAAAACTTGGTATGTGACCAAGATGGCATTCAATCCGTAGGAAGTGGATTCAATAAACGGTCTGAGCCAAGTGGCTACTTACAGAAAAGATAACATTAGATCCCCAGTTCATACCATATATGAAAACAGATTCTAAATGGACTAACGATGATGACACAGGAGATTCTCCTTATGACGCTGGACTAGAAAAAAGATTTCTTAAAATAAAAATCATATAACATAAAGGAAAAAGAAAAAGAAATTTTATTGCATTAAATTTTAAAACTTCTTTATAACAAAAGACATCATAAACCAAGTAAAAAGATATACCACCAACTGGGAGAACATATTTACAATCCATCCAACAGACATAGGATTAGTATCCAGAATATATAAAGAACTACGAATAGAAAAAAGGAACTTCTGGGAAGTGTATGTCATATACTCACCCTTTTCTGAAGGTGACTGCTCTCCCTTCCCACCCCACTTCCCGGGCTCCCCACACCCCCCAACCACAGAGTTTTGGGACTGACAATCGCAGTGCCCAAGCTGGCCCAATCTAGATCCCACCCCTGTATTTCTGAATTAGAAAAAGAGATTATCTTCCTCTGCAAAGCTGAAGAGATGTAGGTTACAGCCTCCACCCCTTCTTCTCCTGCACACATGTGGAAGGAACATCCACAGTAGAACAATGAAGAAAAAGGCGAAAGAACACACGGGTGGCATTCCATATGTATGCCTGTCCTTTCAGCAGATTGGTTGCATGAGTAAAGCGATTTCACTTGAGCTAGCTACAGCTGGATTTCTGTAACTTGCAACCAAGAATTTAAAGAACTATTTAATGAGATCCTTAAGAAAATGGGTCAAAACAAGGACAGTATTCCTTATCAATTAGCTCTTAAGTAAATAACTAGCCCTTAAGTAATAAGACCATAAAACAAAAATGCTAAAAGGAACGTAACTAACACAGAAGTAAAATCTAACAACCCATTTTTAACTTATGGCACTTATTTAAAAGCAGGGCCACTACAAAAAATCGTGATTCAGATGTCTACATGCCATATATATATATGCTCATATGCGAAATACTGTATTACTTTGGTTTGCGAGCATAATTCGTTCCAGAAACAAACTAGTTGTATTGCAAGACATCGGTCATTTACCACGTTAAAATGTATTAGAAATATTTGCTCGTCTTCCAGAACACTTGCAAACCAAGTTACTCGCAATCCAAAGTTTTGCTGTATGCTTAGCTATCACTGATCACTGAATCTTGATAATTTAGCACATATATGCATTCCTAATGTATAAACCAAGACCAAAGCTGAAAGGCGACTATTTTTTTCTTAGACACCCTATGATCACTATTAAGAAGATGTCACTATGAACAAGACACTGAAAGTAGCCAATTCCCAAGAAGAGGTCATTATTAACCTCCTTCCACTGACTCTTCACTCCCATCACACGACCAGGCCTTGATATATAATAGAATATCATGGCACATCTCACCTCCAGGTTACCAAATTTCCTTAAAAGCTTCTTATGAAGGACTGACGGCAAAATTCTTCTTGAAAGTCGAAATGCATGAGAAGCACTGAGAGGATGTAGCCGTCTCCTCCCACCAATCCTCTCAGCCTTTTCTCCAGATTGGCTGTAGCCAGTCTAATTGGGTGAAACAAGATAAGGGACTTGGCCCTATCGTGGAAAAGAAAAGCCAAATACAGCCCGTCCGCTCCTGAGACAACTCTGCGTGAGATGGAAGTGGGGTGCTCAAGTGAAGTTGGGAGGTGGCTGTCTCCGAGAGCCCCAGGCCCTGGGAAAGTTGGGGTTATCAGACAGCGAGATGTGCATTTTTATTTTTTATTCAGCTTCCTGACGCTCGGCCACTTGCACCGTCAGCTGCAACCGTCTCTGAATTTCTAATTCAAAAAGCAGAACAGACTGAGGCTAAAGGCTAGATTGAGGAGTACTCTTACTTGACCAAGTTACTTGCAGAATTATTTCCCCCAAATCATTTTCTTTCTCATCAATGTCAAGGAAAAAAACATGGCCCGGACGCAAAAATTCTTTCAAAGAATTCACGGAACATCTAGCTTATTCATCTCCTGAAGTTCTCGTTCATGCAGATGTCATTCTTTAAAACGGGATTCATGAACTATCTTCCTCTGAGGCTAAGACACCTCTCATGACTATACCAACATGATTAAAGTCCTGATTTCTTGCCATTGTACTTCCTGCCATTGTTCCAAAGGCAGACAATACATCAGTAATAATGGCCTGCCGCTCCAAACACTGGAATTAGGAAGAGAAGCCACCAGGCTTCACCCTGGAAAGGCTCATGAATCCCATGAGGGCAGCTTGTAACATGCAATGTGAGTTACAGAATTCAAGGAGAACTAAAGGAACACTTTGATGTCGGCAGAAACTGCCATGGGCGCAGGCCTGTCTCTTACCAGCATGTCGGTGGCACTGAGGTAGTGCTTGTTGGCCATGCACTGCTCCAGCTTCTGGGGCACTTGCTTGATATTCTCAATTTCATCCAGTAGGTTCAGGACATGCTTATGCTCAATGCCTTCAATCCACAATTTCCGAAGCTCATCCCGTTTGCAGTGCAACAGCATCTTGCAGGAAAGCAGGTTCTCCTTGACCTACAGCAGAACAGAGTCAGTCCTGGATGAGTCCCGAGCCGTGCTGGCCTGCACCCACAAGCTACTCAGTCCTCTTCACTGGTGCTACTGTAAGTATTCATAACAGGTTCTCATTCCCACTCCCACTTATGCCCCCTGCTTCGTCTGCTTTGAAAATTCTAATCCTGGTTCTGACATTGACTCACTTGGGTACATCTCCACCTCTCTGTCTGTATTTTGTCTCCTGTGAAATGAGAAAACGACTCCTAACACACCCTTGGATGAACTAGAAAAAAATTACTTTGGATATAAAGCACTCTAAAACTAGGACGTACCACGCTGATGTTATTAACAATAGATCTAAAAAGGGAATGACTGCTGTGAGAGTCCATGCTACTATGTCTTCCCCATTCTTTCTTGCATATTTCCTATTCAGCTCATAGGTCACTTGGTCCATCTTTCTAGATCAAGAACTTCAGATAAACTTTACAACCAAGGAACTGGGCATTCATCTACACTGACGAAAAGGAAAATAAGGTCAATTTCCAGAAAAGAGAACACACATCCAGCGATAATCTCAAAATAAAAGGAGTTAGGACACACCAAGGATTTTTTCTTCATGTATTCTGATTTTTAGATTTTAAATAAGACAATCGCAAGCATTTTTCACAGATCTACACAATTTAGTGACCAACACAGTCACAACTTAACAAAACAGGAGGAAGATGGGAGCAAGAAGGGGGAGTCACAATGTACATGATGAGCAAGTACATCTGCATTTTCACCCTAATTAAATTTAAAAAATTTTTACAACATGGAAAAATAAAAAGTCAAAATAAAATAAACTGTGAAAAATGCCTTTTACAATTCACAGAACTACTTTCATGTTGACATTCCTTACATGTATTTTTATTTAAATTAGAATTTATTATTTGTTTACAGTCTTATGCGGGGGGAGGTAATATTTATACGTGAATACATTTCCAGCATACCACTGGATGAGTTTTAGCAAAGCATACACCTGTATAATCCAAACTGTCAACGTACAACTATAGGTCATTTCCGTCACTCCAGAAAGTCTACAATGTTTCTGATAACTGAAAATCTGTCTTCCTCTTCTACAAGGTTTGGTATGGTGGTGCACATACTGATGCTTTATTTCTGGTGATTTACAAAGCTAAATTTCAACATGTTCCCAACAAACATGGAAAATATAAGGATAGAATGCTAAGATTAGGTTTCTTGAGAAAGCATCTCATCTATTCCTACAACTTTAGGACAATATTTTTATGAAACTCTCCAATGTAAAAAGAGCCTTGATGGGGCTTAATGGAATGATTATCAGATTTGGATTTTTTTGGGGGGGTGGGGCAGTAGGCATCAGAGACCCCTTTGAAAATCTGTTGAAGATGGTCCTAATTACCTGTACTTCTTCCTGCAGTCCCAACAAATTGATAGCAAAAGAATGTTTTTTAAGCATAAAACACCAAGAAAAGAGAAGAGAGAGAAGAGCAAATAAGAGATGGCAACAAAACTTTGGAAGGTGGCACAGTGATGGATGGTGGGCACTAAATGAGCAAGGCAGAGGAACCTGGAAAATCTTAGCCTGGAGTGGGGTTTGCTAACACTGACAAGTAGACACCAAGAAAACTTAGGGATTAAAACTTTCTATAAGGAGTATTTTGACAGGCTAGTCCCTCTCCCCAACAATGACCAAATAGGAGGTTTGTGATCTGAAGAAACTGAATCAGAAAGGACCTGGACCTGGAAATGCCAGAAACGGCTGAAGGGAGGGTTACAAGGCACTGGATAGAACACAGGAGGATAGAGTCCCAGGGTGCCCATGGAACAAACAGTAAGATGCTCAGTCCCCTCGGGCCCACCGCCTACCTTCCAAGGTTGGCTCCACTAACACTCAGCTTGACTTTTAGACCCAACACAGGAAAATTATGGCTTTCCCCTGGTAAAAGTGACCAAGTGAAATGTCCTATAGATAGTGACATCTGAGGTTTCACCAAGGTAACTGCTGGGTCCCTGTCCAAACATCATTAGAGGAGCCCCATAACGTGCTCTGAGCTTCCAATCAGTTTTGTAGTGCCTCCCTCTTATATACAAATAGTGAGCCAAGGATCGCCAGACAGTCAAGGAAAGCCTGCAATATGGAAAAACAGAAGTCAAAACAAAGAAAAATGTTCTGGAGGGGAGAAGGGGAACAAACTATGCAGGAAACAGTTTTAAAATTAAAACTATAATTAATATCTTTAGAAAAAATAGAAGATACTCCATCAAAGAAACAAGAACAGGATGCTATAAAAAAAATCTCAGTGAAAAACAACCCTTCAAAATTAAAAATATGATTTAAAAAATCCAATACAAAGGCTAGAAGATACCGTTCAATAAATATCCAAAAAGGGCCGGCTGAGTGGTGTGTTGGTTAAGAGCTGGCTTGGGACACCAGCTCTGAGCAGCAGGACCCCGGTTCGGATCCCACATGAGGGCCAGTGACACTGCCCTCTACAGCTAAGATGGTGAACAACAGCTCAACCTGGAGCTGGGCTGCTATGAGTCGCCGGCGACAGCGTAGGCTGCAGCCCCTGCTGCAGTGGGCTGCCATAGGCTACCGTGTGTGGCTGGCAGCCAGCGTGAGCAGCTGGCAGCCAGTGTGAGCTACCCAGAGCAGCTGTGAGCGGCCGTCCAATGGCCGGCAACCGATCTGCCTCACCCAGGGAAGAGCGCAATGATAATAACAACGTGGGCCAGTGAAGCAACGTCCTCCACAACTAGACTGAAGAACAAAAAGACAGCAACTTGTCTGTTCCCCTTCCCCCAATCACCCAGCACTGTTCCCCTCCCCCAATTCCCCAATAAAAAAAAAACTTTAAAAATAAATAAATAAATATCAAAAAAATAAAACATTAAAAAAATAAGATATAGGTAAAAAGAAGATAGAAGAAAATGAGGGGATTGATCCAAGAGGTCTAATACTTGCCAAATAGGAGTTCCAGGGGAAGAAAAAGGAAAAATGTGAAGTGGAGAAAAATACCAATAAAATAAAAAAATTACCCAGAACAATAGACATGAGTTCTCAGATTGAGAAGGCACACCAAGTGTTCAGACAATGGAATGAAAAAAAGACCCAAGCCAGGGCACATTATCCTAAAATGTAAGAACACAAGGAATAAAGAGACAATTTCTTAAAAGCTTTTTAGGGGCAGTGAACAGGACCCAGACAAAAGATTGTCAATCAGGACACTCTCAAAAAAATAATCTTATATGCACCATATTTCGGCAAGCTACTGCAGAGTACGCTCCATCAATACAAGCACAAAACAGAAGAAACCCAAGGTCCAGGAAAAGGGGGCTGGGGGTGCTCCAAGGCAGAAGAAAGGCAACAGCATTATTTAATTACTGTCTCCAAGGAAAACAACAACATTACACAAACAAAAACAGTATGCCGGATGGCTTAGCTGTAAAGACGCACACAGTTATAGCAGTGAGCACTATCAGCTTAACCATGAACTACTTACTGTAGGATGCCAGCTATGTAGAGAAGGGGAGGGGACAGGACGTGGGGGAGTGGGAGACAGAGTGGGAAAGTGTCGGGATCCTCACCTTCCACAGCTGGAAGTTCACACCTAGTGCCAAAAACACAAAACTCAAGAAAAATAGTACAAACACATTACTTAGAAATATAGTCATAGAGATATCCGAAAATAAAAGAACTGAAAAAGTCAGTGCCTCTGAAGTGTTGGAATTGCGGCTGGGATAGGATGAGGTAGGGCAGTGCTGATTTTTATTGGCATTTGTGATTTTATTTATTTTTTTTTTAAAGCATTTCTCCAGGCCATTCCCAGATCCTCGTGGAGTTTTTGATCTCTGGGTTCAGAACTCTAGCTGTTAAATCCATTACATTTTAAAATCTTAGTTAAAAAGGTTAGAATTTGATTTCGGACATTCTACTCATATCACCTTGGTTCTGACAAATCTCAGCTTTTTCCTCTGTGTGTAATGGTTACTATGGAAACAGTTAAAAACAAATTGTACGTCATACAACACTCAACTAGGCTCTTGATCACGAGAGTGGGGATAAACTCTAGTCCAGAGTAGCAATAAAGCTTGGCAGACTCCTGACTGGAAAGAAGACTATGGCATTTCACACCAGGATACACAAAACGTCACCAGCTCACTTCCCACCTGTGCTTAGGACATGAAGGGAAAATGAGACGGAAGGTAGCACTGGGGGAGGGGGGAGGGTATCAGGCTGTCACCAAAATTATTCTCTACGCTGAGTTAGTTACCCAAAGCTGCACACATAAGAAGCCATAAGAAGGTTTAATACTAAACTTCCCTGAGGCTTCAGTTTTTGGGTTTTTTTTTTATTAGAAAGTCACAGTTATATGGGCCAGCAGAGTGGCGCGATGGTTAAGAACTGGCTTGGGAGGCCAGAGGGCCCCGGTTCGGATCCCACATATGAGGGCCAGTGACACTGCCCTCTACAGCTAAGATGGTGAACAACAGCTCAACCTGGAGCTGGGATGCTGTGAGTCGCCGGGGACGGCGTAGGCTGCAGCCCCTGTGGCAGTGGGTTGCCATGGGCTACTGTGTGTAGCCAGCAGCCAGCGTGAGCGGCCAGCAGCCGCAGTGAGCGGCCGTCCAGAAGCCGGCGATTGATCTGCCTCGCCCAGGAAGAGTGCAATGATGGTGCCAACTTGAGCCAGTGAAGCAACGTCCTCCACAACTAGACTGAAGAACAAAACGACAGCAACTTGTCTGTTCCCCTTCCCCCAATTCCCCAGCGCTGTTCCCATCCCCCAATTCCCCAATAAAAATCTTTAAAAAAAAAAAAGTGACAGTTATGAAGAAATGTTATTTTAAGAGCTGGGATATGGGGGGGGCGGGGAGAGATACTAGCCAGCAATAAAAGGGAAGAAATACCAAAAAATCTCAAAAACATTATGCTGAGCAAAAGCAGCTAGATGCAGAGAACACATACTGTAAGACCTTCTAGAACAGGCAAAAACAATCTATAGTGACAATTTCAGATCAGTAGTTGCTTCAAACAGGACGGGGAGGTAGGAATGGAAAGCAAAGGTGCAGGAGGGAAAACTCTGGGGTGACGGAAACACATTCAAGGGCATACACGTTTGCCAAAACTCATTGAGCTGCACTCTAAAAATGTCGCATTTCATTGTATGTAAATTACAGCTCAATAAATATGATTTTTTTAAACAGAGAGGGGAGAAACAGGGCTATGTCCATCAATAAATAATAACATCTAAATGTGAGAGGCACCGAATTACACATTTATTTCTCAGGTGGCCGTTCTACTGTTATACATGTGGTGACAGTATCTTTATTTCATTCTACTTAATTTATCAAGAGACTTAATATTGAAAAATGATGTTACTCTCTGCTGCTACCTTGAATAAATCCAGGACGACCCAAGCTGTTCAAATCATGACATCAAAACCCAAGTCCAGACACCCTTCCTCAAACACAAGTTTCTTTGGCTTCCTGAGAATTCCAGTAACCTCACAACTGCTCCTGGTCACCTGTCCAGCAATAGCGAGAGCTTCGGTTTTAATATAGCAAAGCTGCAAGTCACTTTAATTAGAGACTATTAGAAAGAAAGGAAATACGGAACACAGGGCACAAGAGGTTCCTGGGAATAGATGTGTGAGGCGATAAGACAGCAGAGCAATAGAGATTTTTGCAGTGCTGCCCTGGGGAAGGAAAAGAAAGGCGGAAAGCTAACTGCAGCCTCCCAATAATACTGCAGTAGCATTTGGGAAAGAGGGAACGGATATTTGTAAGAGGCTGATGGATACAGGCGCAGGGGAGCTGGTGGAAAGCCGTGACTTTTAAGTCATAAAATCAGAAAAGCACTGAACGTGGAGCAAGAATAAATGGAGCAAAGGCCTTTGAGTGTGCACGTTACGTTCAGGAAGTACAAGTGTGCAAACGCCTCATTGAAACTAAACTACAACTCTCCTGAAAAGCTCTGCATGTGTAAGGGACGGTAAATGACGAGGAATATAACAAATTATTCTTAATTCTAAAAGTACAAAATATGACATTTTCTCTTTTTTAGAGTCGAATCTACATGCCAGTGTTTTCATGGGTATTTTCCTGATGTCAGTGTCCCCGTGTTTTTTCCTTATCGTATAAAGTACCTAGAAAGAGTGAACTTCAGAAACACTGCTCACTGTTCTGTTGAAAAGCCCTTTATCACTAAAGATCATTTTAAATTACCCTTGAACTTATTTCCCATGCTTTTGTCCCTTAGTTTTTAAGCTACCATTCTAAGGTGCTCAATTCTCTGAGAGGCTCCACTCAACCCTTTCCAAGCGCAATAATTGGCTTTTGAGTTGCAGGGTCCAGATACACTACGCAAACACAAATACAGTTCAACTTAATGGAAAGATGACCTCATAGTTCCTGTGACTGCATCAAAGCACCACAAACTACCACCTAGAATTTCATTCAGAAATCTCATGATTGCCCACAGCTTAGCGTGTCCTTTTCTAGGCTTTTCCCCTCTTTCTCATCTAAGCAGCTGGGGTGTTCCATCTTCTAGGTGGGCTGTAAATCACTTCCTACCAAAACCATCTTGGTCTACTGTGACTCTAAAATATTCATTAGGGTTATTCTTCAGTCTGATTCTACCATTCAAGAGATACTGTCATATAAAAGCCACAAGATTGTAGTTGAGTGTTAATGAATGAATGTTGCATTACTCACTGATTAAATCCTAACAACTTCACTTGGATAATCACGTAGAGTTATTTCCAATTACAGGCAAGAAAAATGAGTTAAGAGCTTGATCTACCACCAACAGGGTAGCCAAAATTGGGGTGAAATGGAAAATATCCGTGTTTTCCCTTCAGCCTACCTGCTCCTAGGAGAAGGATTAGATGGGCTACTTAGGGTCTTTAAAGTAATCTGGTATCATCTCATCCAACTCCTACACCATGGAGGAAGCACTCAAATTCAACTACCAACAAACATCACCTATACACTCCGAGTCCCCCACTTGTATCTACTCATATTCATCTGTTTTGGTGCTGCTGCTGCTGCTGTATTTGTCATTATATGAGAGACGCTGGCAGAACCTAGGGACTTGGAAGTTTTCTGATGCAATAACCTCTCATGTTGACCAATTTTACAATGTAATCAACAGTTACAGGATCGCTCGAGTATTTTGCTTATTATCCACGTTACTTGACCTGATCAGTCATACATGGTATTTTATTCGCATATGGCTTTTGTTTCTTTTTAAATCTAGAAAAAATTCCAAATGGACTTGACTGATGTGAAAAACTTTGGACCATCTGGGAAGAGAGTCAAATTTGCCAGCTCTTATCAACCCAGGACACAGACTCTATCAATGCAACATAAATTCATATGTGCAACACATATCAAAATGGGAAATGTACACAGTTCCGTGTTCTCAAGCTTTTAAAGGTGACACAGCACGCATACGAACATTTTCATGTACCTTGGTTCCCACTAAAATCTATGCCCAGCATAGAAGCTAGAGCGGCCTTTTTTGTTATATCATGTCATTCCCGTGCTCAAACCCACACAATGGGTTCACATCACACTCAGGCCTAACATCAAAGTCCTCACAGTGATCTAGACGCTACGTGATGGGCCCCCTCGGCCGCACCGCAGCCCCCAGCTCCCATCTCTCTCCAGCTCCTCTCCCCCACTTGGCTCCGGCCCCACTGGCCTCCTTGCTGCTTCCCCCAAATTCCAGTCCTGTTCCTGCTTCAGGATTCCTTTATATCCTCTGTTTATACCTGGTGATTCCTTCTTCCTGAGGTGCTCTCCTGACTCCCTCGCCTCCTTAAGGTGATGCTCAAATGCAACCTCAGGGAAGCCTTCTCTGACCAATCTACTGAAAGCAGCAACTCCATCCTCCCTTTTTATGTTTTTTTGGGGGGGCTTTGGGGGGGTTACATAACTTCTTACCATTTGTTGTAGCATATTTTACTTATTTATTATACTCTGTCTCCCCTGGCTAGAATGTAAACTCCACGAGGACAGGTGTTTTATGTTCTAGTCACTTCTGTATGTCAGAGCTTACACTCAGCCCAAAACAGACACTTCATATCCAGAGACTGTATCAACATAGTTCAGTATCATCTGCTTTTCTGTCACCTGCCATTAGCATGTAAGCTCCATGAGGACAAGGACTGGTGTTTTCCATTGTTACAGCCCCAGCATCTGCAATAGAACCAGGCATGTAGGTGGCACCCTACAAATACCGGGGGCACCAAAACAATGTACACACATTTTACGAGATGTTAACAGTTCGCTCACGCAGCAGTTTGCTGTAATCAGAAGTGTCCGGACACTGATGGGCACCACTTTGAGCACCTCTTGTAATTGCAGAAGTCAAACATGACTTGTATTCATCTTTTGTTCAGTATATATTGAGTACTACAATTTTAATACAATTTTCCTTTCTTAAAATGTGTATGCATTTTTTATTTTTTGCACCCTCTATATTGAACTTTTTGCAGAGAGCAAAGAAAATTTCTACTCGGATCTATACATTCTCATCTTCTTGCTTGGATCTCAAATAATGTAGTCCTTGGATTACTGAGTTATCCCATTTTTACTTGAAAAATACACATACCTATATTTTGTATATAACCCAGAGTACAATTAAAAACCACAATGATAGGAAAAGATTGGAGAGGAAGCTTCAGCGTTTCCTTGGTGATAAGAAACGGATGAAAAGGAATTCACTTTGATTTTTCCCCAACATTTTTCTTCTCGATTTATCAATTATTCAAGCCTTTTTTGAAAAGAGCTTTAGCCCCTTCTTTCTCTTCCCAGGTTTGAAGCTAATTCACAACACAGAATCGTGTGACTTTTTTTTTTTCTTTGACAACTGATATAATAAACACAACTTTTCTTTCTTTTTTCTTTTTGGTTTTCTTCTGTTCAAAACTCCGCCATACTTAAAAATGAGGAAAGTAAAAAGCCTGTGGCTACTAAATAATCAAAATGGGACTCTTTTTCAATACCTGCAAATGCTCTTTGGGCAAAGATGCTATTGACTCAGAGGGATATAGAGTTCAGACAGAAACCAGCGCCAGCACTTCCCTGGAGATTAGGACAAGGTCCTTGCAGCTGAGCAAACGAATCAGAAAACACCAATACCTAAAGGTCCCTCACCTTCCTGTGATTACCCGAGGCAAAGCCAGAGGTCAGCAGCTCTGTACAGTCATGTCTGACCCCTCTTGGGTTTTGTGTATTGGGTCAAAATGGACCCCAGTTTCCTTTAAATCTAGAGCAACCGATCTATAGCTTCACCTGGTTTCACAGATAAAGCCTCAGGATGAACTCGCCAGTGTAAAGGCTAAGAGATAGTGTGTTCCTTTCAAAAAGGCCCAGCTAATTTTAAAATGTAAGGAGGTCAGCACATTGCTTCAAAAAGGTTAAGAGCTCACTGATTCTGGGACTGTACTCTCAGAGGCTGAAACACATATAGCAACAGCATTCTTAGAAGGGTAATCTTATCTATCTGCTTACAAAATCATGATATAAGGCCTGAAAGACAGAAAACATATGAGAATGCCATAAGCCCAGCTATTACTGGGCAGGTAGCGTCCAGAGAATCCCCGAACCAACCAAATGGCCCAGGACAGTACGATTCAAGTGGTCTGTACAGCACCCCAGAAATGCGTGAGGGGCCGAGCCAATGCTGAGGGGGGACCGAGCATGAGGCTCCAGACCTCACACCCCAACATCAACAAGAGGAGAGCACCACCTCCCTTAATGTCTGGTATGCTGGGGTGCTGCAAAATACCGCATTTAAAAAAGGTGGGGGAGATGGGGAAGGTCACTGCCTTAAAAATGTCTGAAAACCAGCAGCAAGGGCTTTAGAGTCGGGGAGACCAGAGTCTAAATTCTAAATTTGTTGAATGAGGAATAGCAGCAAGGAATCAGTGCTCACCAAGTGGTGGAAATTATTATTTATCAGAGTCATCCTAAAAGGTATGAAAGGGGTGACTCTCAAAATACATAACCAAGAACCACATAACTAGAATGCTTATTTGATCAGCTCCTCCCTTGACCAAATATAAAAATACCCCTTGTGAACCCACTTTACCCTTCAGGCACTAAAGACATGGTACCCAGGAACTGAGAGCTTTTCATGCACCTACCACAAAAGGAAGGAGGCAGGAGAAGGAAGGAGGGAGGGAGGGAGGGAGGGAGGGGAGAGAAAGAAAAACAGCTGCAAGATATGAAAAGAAAATAACAAAATAAAAATTAATACATACTTCTCACTACTAAAGAATGATATTAAAGAACTTGGTATTCAAAAACATTTCATTATATGTTTAAATAATTTGTAAGCTAGATTTTCTTCACAAAAACTATGTACAATCACTGCAGAGAAATCACAACCAATTTCACATTAGGTGACATACTCAAAGGCAAAATGTCAAAAAATTTTTTCAACCACTAGAGCCAGACACGCACACACGCACACACGCACGCATGCGCAGAGTGTACAATATGAGCACATTAAATATTCTGGATACACTGTGAGGGGAGCCCCTAAGAGGCCCTAGCATCTGAAAACAGCTCTCCTCTCTTCCTCCAGTTGTGGCCATCGCCTAGGTCATTTCCCACTGCAGTGAGAAGTGATGGCGGAAGCCAAGGACGGACCTAGGAGAGAGGAAAAGCCAGCCAGGAGGCCCTCTGGGGCCCTCTGCAGCCAGGCTGCCCAGCATATGCCCGTCCACCTGCATGACTCATGAAAGCATCCTCAGGGGTCACTCACTGAGGCCATCACCACTACCCATGGCACCCAGCTCCCAGCCAGACCTGGAGGAACAGGAAGGTACTGCGATCGCCAGACGAGAGGAAAGGAGAGCTCACCTGCTTGATTTTATTTCGGGAGTTGGTGATGCGCTCAGTAATGCTCTGGTACGTGCGAATGGCCGTCGTCAATTCCGTATAGTGCTGCACAATCAATTCATCCAGGTCACGGTCACACTTCTCATAGGCTTCTTCAAGGCGACCCTTCTCGTTTTCTCTGTCTTCAACATCGTCACTGGTAGACAAAGTCCTGATAAAAGACAGAATACATCAAGCTGAGTCAAACAAAAGCAAAAAAAGGAAAGAAAGACGAGTTAGACGATATGCTAGCACATTCATCCCACACACTAGGAAATGAAACAAGTTAGTATCAGAAAACATGAAGCCATCTTCATTGTCAATTCCAACGGAGCATCTCCATGGACTTGTCGGTTGCCTATCCAAGGAGCCTGTCCCTTCACTATCCCCTTGGCATACCAGTTTTAATCAGGCAATAGGCAGCATGAACTCTGCAAGTCTGGGCAGGTCCGGATTTGTTTGAATGCATCCTAGTAAATGCCTGACAATTCCATTCCCCTCGCTATTGGGTTGTCGGAAAAGTCATGACGCATTTTTGCAACGAAAAACATGGAAAAAAATATGTCACGACTTTTCCGACAGCCCAATAGTTACAAGTCTGGCCAACGAGACCTAAGGACTTCTAGGAATCGTCTGCTTGCAAGGTGAACAGGAAGCAGGTTCCTTTACTCAACACTCAATACTGGTACAAAGCTGAGATGCTCAACTGCTTCAGCCATCTTACAGCCATGGAAGGGAAAGCCGAGACAGATGCCAAGCTGCCACTATGACGTCATAGGGCCACAGAAGCAGCCAATCCCGCAGCTGCCTTACCTCAGGACTTCCTGTTAGGGGAGATAACAGCCATTGTTTTAAGTCACTTTCAGTTGGTCTTTTTATATATAGCTAAAAGTGCACTAATGGACAAAATTACTCAAACACTGAGGAGCCACCGTTCAAATAGCTCATTTAAGTAACCTCAATTTGGTACAGAGCCCCCAGCAGCCTGGAAGTAAGGTCATATTAATTCTAAAGTCTGTTACAACAGCAATAATGAGCCATACTACAAGACAGTCTCTGCATTCGCCATTCTTCCAACAGCACGCGCAAGATTGATAGGAATCAACAATACCCAGGGAATGAGATTGATACTCATTAAAAATCTTTCAATAACTTAGTTTGATACATGGGCCATAGATCTTTGTTTCCTCTATTATTTTTCTTGGATAATTTTTTTTAATTTAGTGTTATAATCAGTAACAAAGGAACCCTTTTCTCTTATTTGTTGGCTGCAGTAATTTAGAGTTTCATTAAATTCCCTCAGATTTGTCAGCTTATACATTCAGCATAGTTTATTTCACTTACCTTTGTTTAATTTAGGGAGGGGGTATTTTAGACTCTCAGTGGTGGATGCCATCAATTATAAGTCCATCATTAGAACTGCTTTCAGAGATGGTCTATCAGCAAATCAATCACATACCCGTGCTAGGTATTTGCAAGCGAAATTCTGTACACCAGACTTTCCAAACGGTCATTTACAGCCAACAATCTTAATTCATGAGCCACTTAATATATAAAACTTCTTTTTCAATTTAGAGGGAGGTTCGGCAGGCCAGCCGTTGACTTCAATCTAACCTCCAAAAAAAATGTTGTGTGTTACAGGTGCCAAAAGATCTGATCTAGCATGAGATGGGAGGGGAAGAGGGGAGAATGAAGGAAAAAGTGAAGCCTCTAAGGAACATGGGGTACACTCAGGAAAGCACCACTCTGGGAACCCCAAGGCATGGAAGAGGAAGGCCTTTATCATGCCAGAGCCTGTGTCCTCCTCTGTCAGCTGGTCAGACTACCTCGAAGGTGACTTTCACCTCCAAGGTGACTTCAGGTAGAGAACAGCACACAAGTGTTTGACTAATAAAGTAAATCAGAGTGGGGAACTTAGGAGGGGGATTTGGTTTCAAAGACAGAGCAACTGCTATTAGAATATTTGCGTACTGAGTAGCTAAGCACGTCTTCCTGTTGTTTCTATGATACATAACTTTGCTCTTTAAACCTGAAACTTTCCGGGCTGTTCATCTAAAGCAAAGCACAACCAGAAAATGCCTCCAATGTATCAACTGTCCCAAAGGGAAGCGTTCCTGGATATTGAACTCTATTATTTCCCCCTTTGTAACAGCAAACGGCCACAGAGCTTGTAAAGCTACCCTGGATCAGTTTGCCATCCTTATAATATTTTGCATAATTTCCTCTCCACCACCATTTGTGGAAGGAAGCACACCAAGCATTTCCCATTGTTTACATGAAGTAGAATTACCATTTGGGAAAATGTCAGGCCCCGAGAAGACACCTTCTTGGGCATCGGCTGTCACTGTAATGTATTACCGGAGCCTTAGGAGTTATTTAGGAAATAGAAAGGGTTACTGAAATGAAGATTGAACAGTAAATTGGGTCTATAGGGGGTTTAAGTGGTTTTCATTTTTAGAGAAAATACTTATATAAGGAAAGCAGCTCATGCCAGGTCTGTCCCACATTTGAAATTCATCTTCTTGATGCAAAACTGGGCTGAGTGACATTTTGCCTTTAGTAAAAAAATACATTAGAGGGTGCAAGCCATTAAAGTTTTTTTTTTTAATTAGAGAAAAGGAAGGTAGCAAGGATAAGAAATAATAATGGCCGCTAATATTTAGAGAGGCTTACTAGCTGCCAGGAGCCAGCTGTGCTGCACACTTTCTAGAATGTATGTTTAATCCTCATAACAGCCCTTTGGAGCAGGTCCTATTATCCTGCCTCTCCCTTTTTACAGAGATGGCAGCTGAGGTTTGAAGAGGTTGCTTGGACCCCTCACGCAATGAGAATAAGGGATAGTACAGGGATTCAAAACCCAGGGTGTCCTGTTTTCAGATTATGCTCCTAACTGCTATAGTTATGGGCTCTGGGCTCAAACTGCCCAGAATCCTGGCTCCACCATCTACTTACTGCCCACAGGACCTTGGTAATGGTGTCTCCTCTTGCTCTTCTACAAAATGGAGATGGTAGGCATACCTTCCTTACAGGGTTGTTGGTGAGAGTTAAATGACATCAAACAAGGTCCACCATATCATTAGCACTCAACACATGTCCACTGCTGTTGCTAGCTACCATCGTCACAGTAGCAGTAAGTCCTAGGAGGAGGAGGAAGAGGAGCAGCAGTAAAAGCAGCAGCATTTTTCTGCAATGTAATGGGAAGGACACCCTTTGGAGACAAGTTCGAATTTCATCACCCCCAAAGAGTAGATCACTCAGCACTGGGCATGGGATCTGACCTCTCTGACTCTCACATCACTCCTCCTCGATGTCAAGAGCTGTGAAGGTTCTGAGATGTTTATCCTGCCTACAAACTAACAAGTGAGCCTCCCAGTTTTACGGATGCTCCCAGGTCAGAGGCTAAGGACTCCATTCCTCATAGCACAGCAAGTAGCACGGACACCAGCATATGTGCCTTTCCCCCAAGTCCCGTGGTGGGTAAGCAGATGGGCTCAAATGGACGTCCACACACACGGCGTTACTGGACAGGAACCCTGAGCTTGGGAAACCGAATCTTTTATACTAGGCAATAAACATGTCTGCCTTTTACTGGGGGGGGGGGGGATTATCTCTGTCCTCCATGACCGTTTACTAAACAAACACCCTTGACAAGATAGTCTAAAACAAAGGGCACTCAGTGCTTTGCTCAAAAGAACTCCCAAAGCACAACACTCCCACGGAGAGCTGTCTGTCTCCCAACAACAAAGAAACCTAGTTCACTGTGTTCCTCCCAGGATTGTATAGTGTCACATAAATATTCATTTCCAACCTGTTTTCTGCAAAATGAGACCAGAAATACAATGTCTCACACAATAAATATTTGCAAAATGAACGAATGGTAGACCATAAGAGCAGACTGATCCAAGGAGAAAGTTCCCAGGCAATCTACCAATACCCAGCGAATTTCAGGGTGGGATTATTTTGCTGTAAGCCATTCCTTGATGGGAACTGATAGCAGGGGAGAAGGGAACACCTGTCACCTAGCTCACCCCACCAGCCACAGCAGGAACCCCTCCTCAGGCTCCTAAGCCCCTGCAATGGAGAGTTCACTAGCTCAAAAGCAAGCCATTGCAATTTTGAACAGCTCTACTTATTACAAAGCCTTTCGTTAAAATAAAATAAAATCAGCCTCTTTAGAATGAATACCTATTGATCCAAGTTCCACCTTTTTCAGTAACAAAATAAATCTATTCCTTCCATAAAATTTCTCTTTCAATGGTAAGGGGCTCTCAACATTTCATTCTTTCTCAGGTTATACACCTCTAATTTCACTGTTTCTTCCTAAATACGAAAGCCCACCATCCTTGGGCTTTCCTACAAGGCCCCTCAAAAGCAGCTAACACTCACAGGGAACTTGCTCTGTGCCTGGCATTCATCTAAGCAGTCTGCACATAACAATTCATTTATTCCTGACAACAACCCTACGAGGTAGGTGCCATCATGACCCCTCATTTGACTGATGAAGAGATGGAGTTTTTCTAGGCACAGAGCTTTTAAGGAGAGTCAGGCCTTAATCCTGGGCAGTCTGGTTTTTAAAAGCCTCCCTATATGGCCTCTCAAGATGTGGTCTCGGAGCTGAACACAACGTACTTCTAGTATGGTGTGACCAGTCCAAACAAGAAGAGGTTTTACAGCCCATAATACGGACCTCATCCTAAAGCTACATTGCCTTCTTTTTTTGAGTCCAAAACTTATCCAAGATCCCTTTGATGGTTAAGTGCTAATAAGCCAGCTCTCACTCATCCTCTACTCAGGAAATTTTAAGTGCAGAAATTTACATGCACCCCTGTGTCCTACATTTTGGGAAGGGAAGGTGAAAGCAAAGTTGAGCATATAATTTGAGTGTCTATTATATGCCAGGCAAGGTAGTGGTTATTTTGCAGACATAATCTAAGGCCATCCTCAAAACAGTCTGGTGAGATAGTATCACCACCCTTTCTACAGATAAGAAAACAGAGCAACAGAGAGGTCAAGCAACTTGCACACATGCACACAGCTAATAATATCAGAATTGGAATTAAAACCAAGGCTACTTGACTCCAAAGCCCACACTCTTTCAACTATACATGGTACGAAATCCCACCTTTCCTGCCATCAGCTACTCAGCGGCAGGATTGCACCTTAATCAAGCTACAGCTCACATGGAAAGATAGCAGTGAACAGCTAAGGACGTAAAAAGAGCACTACGCAGCTTTTTTAGTAGTAAGGTCTTGAGGATGAACAAGAAGATTTAAAAAGCATGAGCAGAGGACAATTTAAAGTTGCCACCCCAAGATGCATTCAAGGTTCTGACTCATTCTTTAGATTTTTTCCCCCCATTCCTATCTCAAAACCATTATGATTTACAAACGATTGCCAGGTTCATGAAGGAACAGAAAAGCGTAAACTAGATTCCAGTTAAGTCAGACACAAAGATATTTCTGGATCATTAAGAATTTTTTTCCTAAGACAGCTCTGGCATTATGCATGATGAATTACACCTCCAACCATGACTAATTAGCCCCCAGGAAGGAATTTATTTACTTCATGAGCTCAAAGAGCCATGGTACAGATGCTAAGCTATCGTTAACAGCACCTAGTACGAACACGAATGTTATATGGTTCTAGTGAATTCGGTCATTAGCTCTAAGCAAGCCCTATAAACAAGCAAACCAGACCCAGGGTAAGTAACTGCAGGGCTAAAAACTGCATTTGTCAGTTTCCTTGCTTTACATCAGCTCCTGTAGTTCAGTGTAGCCAGCCGGTCAAGTGTTTTGAAAGAAAAATAAGTAGCCACCATCACTGGCTCTTTCTATGGGGCAATTTTGCTTTCAATTTGGACTTAATAGAGTAATGGAGTGCAGACAGGAGCAAGTACACGAAAGTCGATATTGCTCTTTAAAAAGACCAAAGGAAGATCAAATCGAAGAAAAGGCACCCCTGTGAAAATAAGCTGAGTCACCCAAAGGTAACCCATCACTCACAAGAAACAATAACCTTCCCAAGTAAGAGAGGATGCAAAAAAAAAAGAAGACTAATGTGGGGTACTTCCATGAGAAATACACCAGAAAAGGCTCTTACTACTCTCATCAAATGTGTCAGACCTGAGGTATTTGAGACTTCCAAGCTCCTTGACCTTGGATGAGTCCCTTAACTTCTCTGGGTCTGGTTCTTGCCTTGTCAAACAGATGAGATAGGCAGAGCACCTGCCCCACCAGGCGGTGGTGAGCATTGGGGAAGTGTGTCAATGGTCTTTGTAAAACAGAAGGCGCACGCAATGTGTGGGCTTACACATCCGTAGGAACAAAATAAATCAGTGAATCACAACACGCTTAGCCCAAATTCCCTAAAGCCGCCCCATTCGAAAGCATCAGAGGATATTTATTTACGAAGTGAGATGAGGCCTCTTCTCAGTATTCGTAGGGTGCCAAGTACATGAAGTGCTTAGGAAAAGCTAAATAATGAGCAGCAGCAAGTTGCAGGATCTGAAGAAGTTGAGGGCAGTTCTCTGACTTAAGCAACTGAAACTAAAATACCTCCCGAAAAGAAGCCCTGTTCAAAACCTCTAGGAAAGGCCAAACAACAGTCCAGCGGCCCTATTTAGTTCATATATTCATTCAACAAATAGCCATTAAGCGCCTATTTGCAGGCACAGTTCTAAGTGGCTAGAGATACAGAGGTGAACCCAAGCAACCCCTCCCTCATGAAGCTTCCATTCTTGTGGGAAAGCAGGCAATAAAATAAAACAGAGAAATGTAACACGTGGAGGTTCAGAGGTAGCAGCTGTGGAAAACGGAAGGCATGGAGGCGAATGGGGACCATTTCACACAAGGACACTGGGGAGGGCCTCTCACATGAAGATGGCATTTGAATGGAGCTTTCTAGGAAGTGAGGGAGAGGGCGGTGGCACCATATAGAAGAGCTGATTCCAGAGAACAGATGGACAGGCCCTGAAACAAGACATGTTTGGCTTGTTCAGGGATCAAGGAATGGCCAAGATGATCAACGTAGCTTTAGAGGAGAACGGGTGACCGATAGGGGATGAGGTCAGGGAGGAGGCTGGGAACCAGGTCAGGAACAGTTTTGTGGGCTTTTGCTCTGAAATGTTCTTCGAAGCCACCTGGGGGTTAGCACCCCAGGCAGACAATAACAGCTTTCAACCAGGATTTAATAGTGAATACTAATACTGAATAACAATATTTACTTTCAAGTTTCACTTTAATTCTAGCTTACCGCTTTCCAAAAAAGATCTGAGCTGGTTTGTACAAGAAGACAGGTAATAGAAATGAGAAGTGGAACGTATTAAAGAGAAGCAGGACAAAACAACGCCATATAAAAGTAAAGTACAAGTATGCTGATTCTATGGGCAAACATAGTTTATATGAAATGAGCCTCCAATCTAACTCTGAGGTTCTGAGTAGCCAGTGCGAAAAGGGAAACAGCCAGTTATATAATCTTCATGATCAAAAAGACAGATTCCACTTCCTCTGAAGCAACACATTTTAAACTAGTCCCAAATTCTAAAATAAATCTTTCACTTAAAACAATAAGGAAGACATTAGACAATATAGTGAACAACATTCTAAACAACCTTCTAAAAACCAAATGATTTATATGGCCATTTCTTCTAAGTCCTTCAAGAATGTAACATTAAAACGCAACTCAGCCCTGCAGATTTTGAACTGAATATAGTCCAAGTATGAATGAGCCATGTTAATCTAAGGCTAGAAATTAGGGAACGTATAGGACTAAATTGATCAAATCATGTTTTATGAATTTCGACCTCTCAGCAAGCCTTTTACTGTTCAAGCTGACCAGATTGTAGTTTTTGAAGAGAGTCTAGAATGTAATTATTTGGTATTAGAGGTAGTTAAATATTATAAGTCAGAAAAGCAGCAGTAACGTTGACAACCAATTGTGAAAAATTGAGAGGCTGGCCAGGGCTCTTGCCTGAGCCTCAAGATTACCTATAGGAAATGACAGCCTATCACTCTGGAAAAAAATTTAGGGTACTTTAACAAAGTAATAAGAGTCCCCAGAGTGTACCTGGTAAGGACTGAATTGTGACACCCCTACCCCAATGCACACCTTGAAGCCCTAACTCCCCATGTGACCGTATTTGGAGGTAGTCTGTAAAGGAGGTAATGAAGATGAACTGAGGTCTTAACAGGTATCCTTGCGAGAAGAGGAAGGAACACTAGAGAGCCCCTATGCACAGAGAAGAAAGGCCGTGTGAGGACACGATGAGAAGGTGGCCATTTACAAGCCAGAAGGAGAGGCCTCACCAGGCACCAACTCTGACAGCACCTTGATCTCAGAGTTCCAGCCTCCAGGCGGTGAGAAAATACTTTCTGTTGTTTAAGCCACCCAGGCCGTGGTATTTTGTTACGGCAGCCTGAGCAGACTAACACACCACCCTATGAAACGCAAGTGGTAGTATTTTGGTTGGGTAATGCTCAAGGCAGATGTTATCAATCACCCCTCCCTGAGCCACAGCAGCACAGATTCTTGGCCAATCCACAAGAAGAAATCAGCTGCCTACTACAGCCTCAGATAACTGCACTAATTAGCCTGCTACAAGAAATATTTAACATAATACACCTGAATTTTGGAGATGCCTGCAGAATAATTAGCATTAATGCCCACTTTCTGAAAACGGTTAATAGGCTTAATTGTCTACTAAGGGCCTTCCTTGTTGGCACCCAGTGACCTCTCCTCTAGGAATAATAAAGATTAACGAAACAATTAATGGAAATCCCTTCAAGCAACTCAGGAAAACTAATTACAGGGAAGGCTCCACATATCCAAAGATCACTTATCAGGAAGTTCCAGTTCTACAGAGCACAATCTCCAATAAGAATCAAAGTCTCCTCACTGATCCCCATCCTGGAAAGTACGAAAATGGGCCTCTGAGGAGACAACCTGGAATGTCACAGCGGCCCCTGTACTTTTCACTCATCAAGCACCTGAACCCCTCAACCAGTGCTCCTTTCTCTCTTGTTAAGACAATGCTAATGAATTTTTATAAACTCCGTAATGAAAGAACACTAGATGAGGAAGCGCCTTTATTTACAAAATATTCTAACATAGCAATAATAAGGCAAAAACTGAGTCTTCTTAAACTCTCAACAAACACTCAGGGGTTAACTAGTTTCAGAACCTCACTCCAAGTAGGACAAAAAATTAACTATTAGCTTATTGATCTTTCTAGAACACAACATTCCTTTCTATTATAGATCCCAACACAAGAAAAAAAGGAGTGTAAAGCTGACAAGATTCTTCAAAACATTACCCTATTTTCTTTCCCAGACTGCTTTTAACCAGAAGATTTTTAGGTTCCACTATTCGATCTACTTAGCCCTTATTTCAAAGTATGAGCTTTAGCTAGTCTTTTCCTTTAAAATATGAAAGAGCCAACCTAAGAGATGCCTGGCAATGACGAACGCCTATAATGGCAGCAGGGGAACTAAAGACAGTTCTAAGTATGAGGAAAGTCAACGTACAGCCTGAAGAGGAGGAAAAGAGTTTGCGAAGAATATCAACATGCACCCAACAAGTTGACACATTGTGGACCGGCGACGCAGATTTGCGTCTATACAGCGAAATGCCCTGTCTTCAGTGTATTAAGAAACAGGTCTTCAAGCCTATTACAATTTGTAGATGATGAGTAGTCTATAAATGCTTCCGACGAATTGTAAAAACAACAAACCCTCATCATAATTCTGAGTTTGTGTTAAAAATCACACGTTAATGTTTCAGATACACGTTAATGTGTATCACTAAATAATCAAACAAGATATGGCTTCACGCAAAGCATAACCAAACCAACATTACACTTTTAAATCAGATTTTATGATATTCAATTATACACTGCAATTGCTTGTTTCTTAATTATGTCTTATTAGAGCCCACAAAATACAAGATAATCCCATCCCAATTGACAGCAATTCGTGATGACAAGTCCCTCTGAAAAAGTTTTCTGATGCATAAAAGCAACATCCCTTAATTCAGTACGAAGAGATTTGTTTCATACCAAGTGACAGTAAGCAATTTCAGCTTTAAAGTCAATTGCAAATTCACTGTTGTCTTGCTTCAGACAGCTCTTAGGGCCAATTACTACACCACACACATGCAGTTTTTCAATATTTCAATTAACTTGGTTTTACAGAACACTTCTGGGGACCAAAAGCTACACATCTTGGAACCAACAGAGAAGGCCACTACCCAGTTAAGTAAAACCACTCCCCACTAAAGCATAAAACGGAGTGCAGGGCTGGCTAGGTCAAGTGAAAACCTACCCCGACCTCACTGAGCCAAGCTCTACTGCTTTTCCCTCTTCCCCACATTCTCCTCAAAGCTTCGTCCACAGTGGTCTTGTTTCTCATCTCCAGTGGACTGTTTGTTACTTGAACACATTATGGCATTTGGTCATTTTACAGGTCTACGCTATTTCCTAATGCAGAGTTTCTGGTGGCTTCCTGAGAAGTGATGTTTTGTAAGGCATGAATAGGTGTTAGCGGGAAACGGGTTATTTGGGAAATTCAGGATTACACAAATTGAAGGTTTCTGAACCACAGGCATCCAGGAGGTTTTAATATGTTGCTGTGCAAGGTACCCCTGGGAGGGGAAGGTGTCAGAGCAGAAGCTGGGTGGGCAGGACATGCAGAGTATATTATTTAGCATTTCTGTGATCTAGTCATCTACAGAGCCTGTCATGCCCACCCCCTCTCTCTCCCCTCTCTTATATACACACACATATATAAGCATACATATGCATGCACATTTTAATAAAAATGTTCAAACGCATACAAAAATTAAGAGGCTTGTCGAATAAATAAATCCAGCTTCACCAATTAAACATTACAATCTTGTTTCACCTACAGCCTCACTAACTCAAACCCTCCTCCCCAATTATTTTGAAGCAAATCCTAGACGTATCATTTTTATTGGTATATATTTCAGTATGTAACTCTTAGGAATAATCTTTTTTTAAAAAAACAAAGTCACGATACTGTTACCTCAGCTCTAAAAAAAAAAAAGTTAAAATACTAACTGGTTTCTTTAATATACATTTGAGTCACCTGGTAATCAATAGCAGATTCTGTACAGGTGGGTCAGGTGTTGACTGAGGTTCTGTATTTCTAACAAGCTCTCGAGTGATATTTTAAATAGAAAATAATGTCTCCCATAATATGCAGCACAAAGATAGGCGCCAAGTTATAAATGGAAAAACATCTTTTGCATTATATGCCACTTTATATTTTACAATGGTTTTATAAACATTTTTTAAAGAATAAACATCTGAAAAGGTTTTCCTAAGGACCTTCAAATATTTAATTTTCTTACCATGTCAGATGGTACACAACACTTTTCCCTTATAACTTCCTATTAAATGGTGAGGTTCCATGTTTTTCAAGGCAAAATTCCCTAAAAATAAAGGACTGGCTACTAAGAAGACCAAAGTCATAACTCATTTCAAGGCTTGAAAACAGCTAAAAATGTAAAAAGCAGCAAAGTAAAAGACAACAGGGAGCAAAGCTCACCGCAGCAAACTGAAAAATACAAGCAGCTTGCAAACAGCCAAAAGCAAGCAAAAACGAAAAGCAAAACAAAACCACCACCAACAAAAAAGAGTCAAAATATTATGCCACCCAAAGAAAACCCATTTACCAGCTCCATGAGACCTCAGGCTAACAATTAACAATACTATCTCAGGTGCTAAATAAACAAAACAAAAAATCATCTTCTTAAAAATAAATACATACACAGATGCATAATAGTTGCAAGGCATTTCTAAGCATTCTGAAGGAAAAGTTCCTGACAAAGTGCTATAGGAACCGAAGATATTTAACTGTTTAATTAATTACACTGCAAAATCAGAAAGACCAACAGGGCCGAGATATCTAGTTCATTCCAAGCCATAACTTTACATAGTACATCTGATTACCTTATTCTTCGTCTCTGAGCACATGCAACCATCTGAAACAACCAATAAAAAAAACAAAGGCTTCAAAACGTTGGACATTAAGGCAGTTAGAGTTTGCAGGGCAGACTGTTGGAGAGGAGAGTAATTTCCTCCTGTGTAGCTCCGGGTAGCTCACACCCGGAGCACCCTGGAGATCTGTAGAGGGTCTTCCTTGAGTCTCCGGCTAAGTATCCTCAGCGCATGCACAGAAGCAAATTACTCAAGGCCAAGAAAAGAACCACCTGAAAGGACTGATGCACCCAATTACCTGAAATCACACACAGCCAGAGGAGAAAGTCTCTGAAGAACATTGGGAGGAGTGCTCAAAAGAATTTTGCCATAGTGGTGAGACAACATCGGCCCTAGACTAGATACTGCTCTGCTCCCAATTAGCACCATTTAAACAAGGCCTGCAAGGACCCCAGTATTGCCAAGTAACTCAACCACACCCCAGAATAAAGCTCAGAAATATTCATAGGAAAGCAAAGACATCCAATACAGTTCCCAACAAGGTAAAATTCACAATATCGAGCATCCAGAAAGTACAAAGCATGTAAAGGAAGGAGGGAAGAAACATCGATCAACTGGAACTAACCCAAAAATAACAGATGATAAAATTAGTAAACAGGAACATCAAACATTTATAAACATGTATTCCGTATGTTCAAGAAGCTATAGGAAAGAATATGTGAGCAGAAACGTTAAAGATAGTAAAAAAAAAACAACAAAAAAAAAACTAACACCCAAACCAAACTTCTAGTGATCAATACCACAATTCATAAAATTACATTACATGAAATTAACAGGTTAGGAATTGTAGAAAAGAGTCGTGAACTTGAACACACAGCAATAGAAAGTATACAAAAGAAAACACCAAGGGAAAAAAAAAAAAAGACTGGGGGAAAAAAAATGAAGCTCAGCATTCAGTGAGTTGGGGAACAACTTGAAGTGGCCTAAAATACTTAGAGATAAAGCTGACACACAATATGTAAGACTGACACACTGAAACCTATAAAAAAAAAAAGAGAGAAAAGAAAAAAAATGCTGAAATTAAAGAAAAATTAAATGGGAAATATACCCTGTTGGTGGATCAAAAGACTCAATACTGTTAAGGTGTCAATTCCCCCATATTAATCTGTACATTCAATGCAATCCCAACCAAAATCCCAGCAGGTTTTATTGTAGAAATTGACTAGCTAGTTCTACAATTGCTATGGAAATGCAAAGGACTAGAATAGCCAAAATGAGTTTGAAAACATAGAATACAGTTGGAGAGCTTAGACCAGGTGTCTTCAAGACTTTTAAAAGCTGCAATCACCACTGCGTGGCGTTGTCATCAAAATAAGCAGATGAATGGAACAGGCTAGGAGTCAGGAAATGGACCCATGGAGGCACCCCAGTTGGGACCCCCTTTCATTTTGAGAGCTGTTACTTTCTGCTCTAATAAAACTACTCTCTGCTGTAAACATTAAAAAAAAAGAAAAGAAAAAAAATAGACCCATGTTAGTCAACTGATTTTTGACAAAGGTGCAAAAGAAGTTCAGCGAAGAAAGGATAGTCTTTAGTGAACGGTATTGGACCAACACAATATACACACGCGCACACACACACACACACACACACACACAGAAATGGAAGTGGAAAAAATTGATGGGGATTCTGGAAGTGTTCTTTATCTTGAGGTAAAGAATGATTATACAGGTAAAAATTCATCAAGCCATATACTTAATATGTATGCACTTTACTATAGGTATGTATATATGAAAAAGGAAGACAAAATTAGCATCTAGAGTAAGATCCCATATTTATTGAAATTATTTCTAACTAGCCATTCAACGTTTCATATACACTCAGAGACAGAGAGAGCGAGAGAGAAAAGAGAGAGAATAATTTTTACTAATAAGAAATATGCATACCCCATTCTTTTTTTTGTTTGATTGACATATAGATGACATGGATAACATCACCTTCTCCATGCCAAATGTTCTTGGCACTTTTACAGACTCTTATTGGATTTCCCCAGAAACCAGAGCAGATCATACTATTATCCTATTTTACAAACGAGGAACTAGGCCACGGTGGTTTTCAGTACTGATCCAAGGTTACGTGGATAATGGATAACACAGTGACTTTCTACCAAATATACACCTTCCACTGGAGGCTGCGACCACACCAACCTACAAGCAATGGCTTGAAAAAATATGACTGTATCACCCAATATTAAAACTATATGCCTCGAAACCTTCAAGAAATTCCAATGTTAAAAATTACACATGGGGTTAGAAACGACGACACTGGTTCCCAAGATATTAATACTGCATGCTTAGCCAGAAAAAAAAAAAAAGTAATTTTTTTTCTTGGTTTTTTGTTTTTTGTTGTTGTTGTTTTTTACCCCTTATATCCACTCAGATGCTGTCAGGCATCCCAGGACTTCCAGGAAGTTTATGAAGTGTTTCGTCTCCAGGTATTCCAGAAATTTTCAAACAATACTGCATCTCTGGTGCCAAGACTCGCCAGGATACAAAGACCCAGAATCTCTAAAAGCCCTTAGATGGGCTCACATGAAGACAGGAGGTGATGCTGGAGGCAACACTGCTCACCTCACACACTTCCAGGACTGTGCTCGGAACCGTGTCCACATCCCTTTCCTGCCAAACTATGTCATGGACCTCAAAGCGCTTTGTTCAAAGCTGCGATCGAAGCCTGGGCCCCTTTACCAAAGTTTACTTTGAATTAAATATGGGGCTGACCAAAACACTCTCTGAGGAGGAAGAGAATTTAACAATAAAGGATTTCCTAAGTTTTTGAAATTCCATCTTCTGTGAAGATATAAAAGCTGAAACGTGAGCCTTCAAACTGCCTTGACATCTGTAACCAGAGGCCGTCTACAAAAGCTCTGCTCTGGGGTTTCAATAAGGTCTCCTCAAGTCACGGCCAAGTTTGTCTTCCCAATTAAACCTGCTATTAGAGGCCAACTTATAAAGAGAGTCGACATTTAATTGGAAAGCAAATCACCTAACAGTAAGTGGTAGACACATTTCCCAATTAAAAATCTGACAAGAACTCACAAAAATAAAACAGCGTCTCCCAAATGCCATCTTGCTTATTTCCTGTTTAGAAAGGCTGCCTGCTCCATCTTCACACCAAACACAGGTGGGTGGCTGAGATTGGTAGGGGAGAGGGTGGGGGGTGGGGGAGCGGTGATCGATAGAAAAGTAAGAAAATGTGAGTGCGTGCACATAAAACTGCCCACGTTGTACATCAGCAGGTAATCAAGATCTATCCAACCAATTAGTTCCATTTTAAAGGACCAGGGGCAAGACTTGAAAACAAACACTGCAGTTAGCCCAGCCTCCAACAGACTCAATCCCAAGCACTGTTTGTCTCATCAAAGCCCGCCCCCCC
>NW_017731581.1:2303049-2308115 GCF_001890085.2 Hipposideros armiger
CCGGCCCCCCGCCCTCACCTCACTACCTGAGGACCTCTTCTGCAAAGCCGTAGGAGTGCACCCTTTGTAACAGCTAACTGTCCTGAAATATTTTTATTTAGTGCTTTTTAAATGGTTAAGAATTTCATTTATGAGTCTTAAGGTACTTAAAAAAATACCCATCTCCCAAATGTAACACTTCCATTACAGTTATGCTACACCTCATCTTTAAATTCTTTTGACTTTTCAATACTTGAAAGTGATGGGCTATCACACTAGCAAAATGGAGTCATTATTTAATTATTTGTACCATGGCCAGAAATAGTGGTGAGATTTGGATATCCCATGTCTACACCTACTCTGCCCTTAGGTCAAACCCTTATCCACATGTACTACATTTTTATCCGCTGCTAAAAGATGACTGTGTAAACACATGTTCTTCCTACTAACAGGAATAGCATTGAAAAATACATAAAAACTGTTATGTGAATACATAATGAATGTAGTCTAGAAGTTATATTTTTTACATATCTGAACAAGAGAGAATTTGTAATATTCACTATTCGTAAAAGAAAAACAATTGCTCAGTGATATATAAAAAAATAAAGTAAACTAAGCAAACTTTTCAAAGCACAGTGGACGCTATCACGAACAAGTAATTTATTGTGACAAAAATGACAGGTCCAAGGAAACATGAAAGACAATTGGCACATACAGTTCCATGTACCCTGAAGATACATCTTCAATTCAGGTATGCTCAGATTTTACAAACGTGAGTCTCAAATGGGTTTTCCTTTTTGAGGCTTGTTGCCAAAGCAACCAGGAAAGCCACAGTCTCTGAGAGAATTTGAATAGAGGTTAAGGATAAGAGGAAGTAATCAAAGTTCTATAGGAGGAATTAAGAAGCATGAACACAATGTTTCGAGAAAGGTAACAAAGAGGATACACATTGAACAGAGACAAAGCAGCAACTTCAGAGTGACAGAATAATTTTTACTAACAAGAAATATACATACCCCATTCTTTGTTTTATTGACATATAAATGACATATATAATATTGTATTCATGTAAGGTATACAACACAATGATTTAGGTGTATGTTGCAAAATGGTTACCACAGCATGTATGTTTAGCTAACGTCCATCACCTCACAGTCACAATTTATTTCTTGAGATGAGAACTTTTACAATCTACTCTCCTGGCAACAATATTCCTCATTCTGTTCCCAGAAGTGCTCTCCCTTTAACTCTTCCCCACTGCAAACAGCAAAGTAATGCTACCATCTCTCATTCACTGCCACTGTTTATGAAATTTAAGCCACTGAGTATGTTCAAAAGCACATAAGGGAGAAAACGAAGAGAAAGTGAACAACACCCTCACTCCAACTCCAAAATTCCTGTGACTCAAAGAAAGGCTGAAATATGACCATCGATACTATGAAACCAACAACATCCAGTCTTAAAAACGTCATATGTAACCATGAACCCCAATCCTTACTAAAGTTGCCCAGAATGCTAGGTCTGGACACTCCATTATACCATGGTGGTAACATACATAACAAAATAAAAGTGTTGTTCAAATGGTCAAAGAAAAGAAAGAAATATGAAAACAATTAATATACAAAAGACGTTAGAGTAAAAAACGCTTAGGCCTAAATCATGGTGACAATGTGAAGGTAATAAATATACATAGGCATAAGAGAGGGATGACTAACCACAAAATCACACTCCACACCATCCAACAGTGGGAGATGCCCCCCGAAGAACACAAAGGCAACTAAAACCAATGTACGTTTCTCAATCAGTATCTGTAAAAAAGCTTTCGCTCGGCTTGTATGCTTTTTCAAATATAGGACATTTAGGGTAAAATTAACTGCATTTAAGAAAACTGATTTCTAGCATAAAATAAACGGTAAAGCCTACAGAATCATAAGTACACAGGTAAGGTGGTACATTTGCATATAGCTGCTACCTTCTCTAATCCCCCAATCCACTTCCCCTGGAAGTAATCACACGTCCTCTTGCATTCCCGTATTTCATCTGTCTCTTCTAGTCTTACGTCATAGCTTTTACTTACATATTTTATCCCTCAAGTATAGCTACTATAACATCATGATTTAAGTAGTCTACTATAACATCATGTCTGATTCGTCTTTGCAAAACTGGCCTCCACTCATTCGTTCAACAAATATTTACTAAATACGCGTTTAAGTGCCAAGCACCATACTAAAAACAGGCAGCAAATATGTACGGTTTAAATGAATGTGGACTGCAAGGCGGAAAAAAATAAACAAGTTCAGAAAGAATCCAAATAAATGCCTGTATTATATTAACACAAAGGATGAGGATGGGAAGCTACAAATTTTCAAATATCATGAAACACCTACACTGTGTATTGTCACAGCAAGAACGTGTGTCGACAATTGAACAGCATTTCCTCTGAATGGCCCACCAAGTATATTAAGTATTTCCATACAGAGAATTGTGATCTTAATCCTTTAAAAAAATGTTTTGGTAATAATGATTTAATATGCCATAATCTTAAACTAGAGGTCCCTAAATAATGCCCATGAAATGGGTCTTTATCAGCCCATGAGGGGTGGGCTATTTTAAATGTTCAATCTTTTCATTTATTCAAGAGCTTAATCATCAGATATTATCAGGCTTGAGTTTTTAAAAAGATCAGGACACGCCAGGAGCCGCCGGAAGATCTCAACCAAAAGTTTAGCTTAGGTGCGGGGAGAAAAAAAGTGGGTAGAATGTGTTGTTTTATAAAAAAACACCTGAGTTGAAATTCAAACGTCAACAACATAAAGACGTGTCATATATTTTATTCAGAATGTTTTTTATAAGTCACTCCCTCTGTCACCCTTAATGGTGTTTGAAAAGGTCCTCCCATCCTTAAATTTTTCACTTAAAAAAACAAACCAAAAAAAACCTAAAAGACCCGCCGATCTCACCATAAATACTCTGGGAAAATAATGTGCATGGAGGATAACTTGACATTTACTTTAAGGAATAGACAGAGACGTGTGTCTGCAAACGCACAGCCCTTGCTACCAGCTCGCTGCAGGCTCGTGCCTGTGAGGCTGTGGCCATTCACAGGTGCTTGGAGATAGCCACAGTGTGACAACACGATCTGCCACTCGTGACCTGCGTCTCCGGACTTCAGGGCCTTCCCCCCAGAAGCCCAGGAAACGCAGCCCCTTCCTCAGTGAGCGCTGCTGAAGGCAATCAACAAATAAACGTGGGATGAATAAATGCACACACCTGGCTTTCTGTGCCAAGCCCCAAAGAGCCAGCGTGCTCTTAGGGCCCAGACACCCTAATGCACAGCTCTGGCTCAAAAAAAAAAAAATACGGAGGCGAGGCTCCTCCCACTAGTCCAACCCCAGAGAAAAGGGGGGACCTGTGGGGGGTCCTTGGGAGGAGTTAGGGGGAGGCAAGGAGGGAAGGGAGGGGTCGGCGGGGTGGATCCCAGCTGACCCTTCTCCCTTCCGAAGCGGAGATCGAGCCGCTGCCCGCTGCCCCCTGTCCCCTGACCCTGCCTCCTGCCTCCCTCACCTGATCACAGAGATGAGCAGCCCCGAGGGGTCTTTGCTTTTGCTGACAGTGCTCCTGTATTTCACACCAGCCGCTTCTGCCGCCATCTTGGCACGGGGCGGAACCGGTGCGCGAGAGAAAACCAAAGCCGCCGAAGTAATTGACCGAGCGGAGAGTCCACCAATCGGAGGAGAGCAATTCACGGAGCTGTCTAATCGCTGCAGTGAGGAGGCGGGACTGAGGCTGCAAGTTTCAAGACCCGACGCGCGCGCTTAGCATCCTGGGAATCGTAGTTTTCCTTCCGCGGTGCCTGGACGCGGAGGAGAGCTTCAGCCGGTGGCCGCTTGGTGAAGTCCGCTAATGACTGTCCTATTTATATTTATCCTGATTGTGGGGGGTTTTTTTTCAGTTCCCTTGTTTTCAGAATTCTATCAGTTTTTAATTTATTTGACGATGCCAAAATGTGTATGTGGGGTGTGTATTTAAAGTGGGGCGGGATGGCGAGTGGGAGGGTCTACGCTTAGTGGTTAAAAAAAAAATACAGTAAAATGTGAAAATGAATAGAGACAGAAAATGTTTTCTTTAATATGTTCTAAAACTAAATGCTTTACATTTGGTTTATGTGAGTTCATTTTTCAGTGTCGCTATATTTCCAGATAGCCCTAAAACACCTACTCAGGAACGTGCAAATGGATCTTGATAAAGAAAAGTACAAAAAACCCGAAATTGACCAGGTTGCAAATTCCTTACCTTCCCAAGCTAAATAAAACATGGATAGTAATAATGTACATGTATGCTTTATTAATATTTTTACTGGTAGGTCTTCATGTTTCTTGCATTTGACTGTAGGTTTAGTCATTCATTCGGAGATTAAATAAACAAATATTAGACTGTGTAGAAAGTGAGCACATGGAGAAAAAAAGGGAAAAATAAATATTGAGAAGGCAGGAAAGAGGTGATCTGCTTAGAAGCAATAAAGGTTAAAGAACTTCAGAGATGAATAGAAAGCAAATTCAGAGGTCATGGAGTTGTAAAGCAGCCAGCACAGAACATATCAACTACTTTTATTAAACAGACACTGAGCTGGTAGAAGTTCACATTGATGTTTAAAAATCAATTAGATTTTTAAATTTAATTTAAATTTAGATTAGAAGTTTGTTTCTTTGTTTAAAAGTGTTCATTGCCTTTGGCCCAATAATTCCAGTTCTAGGGACTTTGGTCCTAAAGCAGTAGAGATATTGAAATTTTTGAAACATGAAAGGCTTAAATAAATTGTAGAACATCCATATGAGAATATAACATATAGCCACTGGAAATCATAATTTTAATGACCTTTAATGAAAAGATTTTCATGCTGTAAGTGCAAAAAGCAGGATATGGAATTAAATAATTTACATATATAGAGAGGTAATTGGGCCCACTGGCTAAAAATACGAACAGTAGGGGCAAAAAAAATCATGATCATCTCAGTTGAGGCAGAAAAAGCTTTTGACAAAATCTACACCCATTTCATGATAAAACACACAGAAGGGCCAGCCGAGTGG